>NC_069135.1:15616405-15859586 GCF_026914265.1 Mya arenaria | reverse complement strand
GCGCTGAGCCATTAGTTGTCTGTATCGACCAGACATGGTGAGCCATTAGTGTCTGTATCGAACAGAGATGATGAGCCATTAGTGTCTGTATCGAACAGGACATGGTGAGCCATGGTGTCTGTATCGACCAGACATTGTGAGCCATTAGTGTCTGTATCGACCAGACATGGTGAGCCATTAGTTTCTGTATCGACCAGAGATGATGAGCCATTAGTGCCTGTATCGACCAGACATGGTGAGCCATTGGTATTGCATCGACCAGAGATGGTGAGCCATTAGTGTCTGTATCGACCAGACAGGTGAGCCATTAGTTTCTGTTCGACCAGAGATGATGACCATTAGTGTCGTATCGACCAGACATGGTGAGCCATTGGTTGTCTGTATCGACCAGACATTGTGAGCCATTAGTGTCTGTATCGACCAGACATGGTGAGCCATTAGTGTCTGTATCGACCAGACATGATGAGCCATTAGTGCCTGTATCGACCAGACATGGTGAGCCATTGGTAATTGCATCGACCAGAGATGGTGAGCCATTAGTGTCTGTATCGACCAGACATGGTATGAGCCATTAGTGCCTGTATCGACCAGACAATGGTGAGCCATTAGTGTCTGTATCGACCAGACATGTGGAGCCATTAGTGTCTGTATCGACCAGACAGGTGAGCCATTGGTAATTGCATCGACCAGACATGGTGAGCCATTAGTGTCTGTATCGACCAGACATGGTGAGCCATTAGTTTCTGTATCGACCAGAGATGATGAGCCATTAGTGTCTGTATCGACCAGACATGGTGGAGATGCCATTGGTGTCTGTATCGACCAGACATGGTGAGCCATTAGTGTCTGTATCGACCAGACATGATGAGCCATTAGTGCCTGTATCGACCAGACATGGCGAGCCATTGGTAATTGCATCGACCAGACATGGTGAGCCATTAGTGTCTGTATCGACCAGACATGGTGAGCCATTAGTGTCTGTATCGACCAGACATGGTGAGCCATTAGTGACTGTATTGACCAGACATGGTAATCCATTGGTGACTGTATTGACCAGACATTGTGAGCCATTGGTGTCTGTATCGACCAGACATGGTGATCCATTGGTGACAATATTTACCAGACATGGTGATCCATTTTTGACTCTTTTTTTTCAGACATGGTGGACCATTGTTGACAGTATTGACCAGACATGGTGAACTATTGTTGACAGTATTTACCAGACATGGTGAGCCATTGGTGACTGTATTGACCAGACATGGTGAACTGTTGGTGACAGTATTTACCAGACATGGTGAGCCATTGGTGACTGTATTGGCCAGACATGGTGAGCCATTGGTGACTGTATTGACCAGACATGGTGAGCCATTGGTGACTGTATTGACCAGACATGGTGAGTCATTGGTGACTGTATTGGCCAGACATGGTGAGCCATTGGTGCCTGTATTGACCAGACATGGTGAGCCATTGGTGCCTGTATTGACCAGACATGGTGAGCCATTGGTGCCTGTATTGACCAGACATGGTGAGTCATTGGTGACTGTATTGGCCAGACATGGTGAGCATTGGTGCCTGTATTGGCCAGACATGGTGAGCCATTGGTGCCTGTATTGACCAGACATGGTGAGTCATTGGTGCTGTATTGACAGACATGGTGAGCCATTGGTCCTGTATTGACCAGACATGGTGAGCCATGGTGCCTGTATTGACCAGACATGGTGAGCCATTGGTGCCTGTATTGACCAGACATGGTGAGCCATTGGTGCCTGTATTGGCCAGACATGGTGAGCCATTGGTGCCTGTATCGACCAGACATGGTGAGCCATTAGTGCCTGTATCGACCAGACATGGTGAGCCATTGGTGACTGTATTGACCAGACATGGTGAGCCATTAGTGTCTGTATCGACCAGACATGGTGAGCCATTGGTGACTGTATTGGCCAGACATGGTGAGCCATTGGTGCTTGTATTGACCAGACATGGTGAGCCATTGGTGCCTGTATTGACCAGACATGGTGATCCATTGGTGACTGTATTGACCAGACATGGTGAGCCATTGGTGACTGTATTGACCAGACATGGTGAGCCATTGGTGACTGTATTGACCAGACATGGTGATCCATTGGTGTCTGTATCGACCAGACATGGTGAGCCATTGGTGCCTGTATCGACCAGACATGGTGAGTCATTGGTGACTGTATTGGCCAGACATGGCGAGCCATTGGTGACTGTATTGACCAGACATGGTGAGCCATTGGTGCCTGTATTGGCCAGACATGGTGAGTCATTGGTGCCTGTATTGACCAGACATGGTGAGTCATTGGTGCCTGTATTGGCCAGACATGGTGAGCCATTGGTGCCTGTATTGGCCAGACATGGTGAGCCATTGGTGCCTGTATCGACCAGACATGGTGAGCCATTAGTGCCTGTATTGACCAGACATGGTGAGCCATTGGTGACTGTATTGACCAGACATGGTGAGCCATTAGTGCCTGTATTGACCAGACATGGTGAGCCATTAGTGCCTGTATTGACCAGACTGGTGAGCATTAGTGCTGTATTGCCCAGACATGGTGAGCCATTGGTGCCTGTATTGACCAGACATGGTGAGCCATTGGTGCCTGTATTGACCAGACATGGTGAGCCATTGGTGACTGTATCGACCAGACATGGTGAGCCATTGGTGACTGTATCGACCAGACATGGTGAGCCATTGGTGACTGTATTGGCCAGACATGGTGAGCCATTGGTGACTGTATTGACCAGACATGGTGAGCCATTGGTGACTGTATTGACCAGACATGGTGAGCCATTGGTGCCTGTATTGGCCAGACATGGTGAGCCATTGGTGCCTGTATTGACCAGACATGGTGAGCCATTGGTGCCTGTATTGACCAGACATGGTGATCCATTGGTGACTGTATTGACCAGACATGGTGAGCCATTGGTGACTGTATTGACCAGACATGTGACCATTGGTGACTGTATTGACCAGACATGGTGAGCCATTGGTGACTGTATGACCAGACATGGTGAGCCATTGGTGACGTATTGACCAGACATGGTGAGCCATTGGTGTCTGTATTGACCAGACAGGTGAGCCATTGGTGACTGTATTGACCAGACATGGTGAGCCATTGGTGACTGTATTGACCAGACATGGTGAGCCATTGGTGCCTGTATTGACCAGACATGGTGAGCCATTGGTGTCTGTATTGGCCAGACATGGTGAGCCATTGGTGCCTGTATTGGCCAGACATGGTGAGCCATTAGTGCCTGTATTGACCAGACATGGTGAGCCATTGGTGCCTGTATTGACCAGACATGGTGAGCCATTGGTGACTGTATCGACCAGACATGGTGAGCCATTGGTGCCTGTATTGACCAGACATGGTGAGCCATTGGTGCCTGTATTGACCGACATGTGAGCCATTGGTGCCTGTATTGCCAGACATGGTGAGCCATTGGTGCCTGTATTGACCAGCAATGGTGAGCCATTGGTGCCTGTATTGACCAGACATGGTGAGCCATTGGTGCCTGTATTGACCAGACATGGTGAGCCATTGGTGACTGTATCGACCAGACATGGTGAGCCATTGGTGACTGTATTGGCCAGACATGGTGAGCCATTGGTGCCTGTATTGACCAGACATGGTGAGGCCATTGGTGACTGTATTGGCCAGACATGGTGAGCCATTGGTGCCTGTATTGGACCAGACATGGTGAGCCATTGGTGCCTGTATTGACCAGACATGGTGAGCCATTGGTGCCTGTATTGACCAGACATGGTGGACCATTGTTGACAGTATTGACCAGACATGGTGAACTATTGTTGACAGTATTTACCAGACATGGTGAGCCATTGGGACTGTATTGACCAGACATGGTGAGCATTGGTGACTGTATTGACCAGACATGGTGAGCCATTGGTGCCTGTATTGACCAGATGGTGAGCATTGGTGTCTGTATTGACCAGACATGGTGAGCCTTGGTGATGTATTGACCAGACATGGTGAGCCATTGGTGACTGTATGACCAGACATGTGTGAGCCATTGGTGCCTGTATTGACCAGACATGGTGAGCCATTAGTGTCTGTATTGACCAGACATGGTGAGCCATTGGTGCCTGTATTGGCCAGACATGGTGAGCCATTGGTGCCTGTATTGACCAGACATGGTGAGCCATTGGTGCCTGTATTGACCAGACATGGTGAGCCATTGGTGACTGTATCGACCAGACATGGTGAGCCATTGGTGCCTGTATTGACCAGACATGGTGAGCCATTGGTGCCTGTATTGGCCAGACATGGTGAGCCATTGGTGCCTGTATTGGCCAGACATGGTGAGCCATTGGTGCCTGTATTGGCCAGACATGGTGATCCATTGGTGCCTGTATTGACCAGACATGGTGATCCATTGGTGACTGTATTGACCAGACATGGTGAGCCTTTGGTGACTGTATTGACCAGACATGGTGAGCCATTGGTGACTGTATTGACCAGACATGGTGAGCCTTTGGTGACTGTATTGAAGCATGGTGAGCCATTGGTGACTGTATGACCAGACATGGTGAGCATTGGTGCCTGTATTGACCAGACATGGTGAGCCATTGGTGCCTGTATTGACCAGACATGTGAGCCATTGGTGACTGATATGACCAGAATGGTGAGCATTGGTGATGTATTGACCAGACATGGTGAGCCATTGGTGACTGTATTGACCAGACATGGTGAGCCATTGGTGACTGTATTGACCAGACATGGTGAGCCATTGGTGACTGTATTGACCAGACATGGTGAGCCATTGGTGACTGTATTGACCAGACATGGTGAGCCATTGGTGACTGTATTGACCAGACAGTGAGCCATTGGTGACTGTATTGACCAGACATGGTGAGCCATTGGTGACTGTATTGACCAGACATGGTGAGCCATTTGTGACTGTATTGACCAGACATGGTGAGCCATTGGTGACTGTATTGACCAGACATGGTGAGCCATTGGGCTATTGACAGACATGGAGCATTGGTGCTCTGTATGACCAGACATGGTGAGCCATTGGTGACTGTATTGACCAGACATGGTGAACTGTTGGTGACAGTATTTACCAGACATGGTAAGCCATTGGTGACTGTATTGACCAGACATGGTGATCCATTTTTGACTGTTTTTTTTCAGACATGGTGGACCATTGTTGACAGTATTGACCAGACATGGTGAACTATTGGTGACAGTATTTACCAGACATGGTGAGCCATTGGTGACTGTATTGACCAGACATGGTGAACTGTTGGTGACAGTATTTACCAGACATGGTGAGCCATTGGTGACTGTATTGGCCAGACATGGTGAACTATTGGTGACTGTATTGACCAGACATGGTGAGCCATTGGTGACTGTATCGACCAGACATGGTGAACTGTTGGTGACAGTATTTACCAGACATGGTGAGCCATTGGTGACTGTATTGGCCAGACATGGTGAACTATTGGTGACTGTATTGACCAGACATGGTGAGCCATTGGTGACTGTATTGGCCAGACATGGTGAGTCATTGGTGACAGTATTTACCAGACATGGTGAGCCATTGGTGACTGTATTGGCCAGACATGGCGAGCCATTGGTGCCTGTATTGACCAGACATGGTGAGCCATTGGTGCCTGTATTGACCAGACATGGTGAGCCATTGGTGACTGTATTGACCAGACATGGTGAGCCATTGGTGCCTGTATTGACCAGACATGGTGAGCCATTGGTGCCTGTATTGACCAGACATGGTGAGTCATTGGTGACTGTATTGGCCAGACATGGCGAGCCATTGGTGACTGTATTGACCAGACATGGTGAGCCATTGGTGCCTGTATTGACCAGACATGGTGAGTCATTGGTGACTGTATTGGCCAGACATGGTGAGCCATTGGTTGCTGTGTTATCAAAGATTTATTATTAGATTAGATTATATTATTGATTTGTTATCCTTCATGTATATAAACAGATTTTATTGAAGAATGTGATTCAACATTTCACCTTTCGGTACACACAACTTCTTCCTTATTATTAGGTTTGTCAAAACGTTATGCACTGTCGACGGTCTATGTAACTATTTGCCGAAGCTGTTTTATCACCAAAAGTCCGCAATCGTTACAATCAATGTTAAACGATTTACAATTTGTTGTATAATGTGCGATTAAAATGTCAATATTTAGAAGGTAATGATATTTGAAAGTTAAACATTTGAGAAAAAAACACTTTCGCACGAAAAAAAATGTTGATGAATGTCGTCGATATACACAATAAAACATTCAATCGGCTAAATTGGGGCTGTCGGATAAAGAAAATAAGAAGAAAACCGGTATGTCTGATAAATTACTGGCGCTCGCAAAGCGAACACTATATACGAATAGAGAGAAATATTGCTTGCGTACAACTTTAAATGAATCCGTTATATTAGAATCATATACATTATTTAAAAGCGAAGTAACGGCTGAAAACGGACTTGACCTTAAAAATCCATAGGAACATAGAACAGCGTTAACATGGTTTGGTTTGTCATCACAAGACAGAACAGAACAGAACAGAACAGAATTTTATTCGACGAGATTTGCATAAAACTATTATTAAAAAGCTCATCGTCACAACACATATGTATAGAAATAATGCATGGTATGTGATAATTATATCATAAGTTCTATTAATAAATCAATCATAAGTTTAGTAAAAAAATATTGTGAGATTAGTACAACAATAACAAGACTCTTAACGATATTAAAGTATAATATGAAAAGGTAATAATTTCGGTGTTATATCGAGTGTGAAAGTGAAAAGGTTCTATCTGCTTTTTATTTAATGTCACTAGAACCTTTCGCATTCACCCCTCGATATAGATCTATATTTTATTTCTCTATATATAAATACTGCTCCACATTGATTAATACATATAAATATTATATATATATAATTAATATTAATATTACAAACAAACAACAATAACATATAAAAACACACACACGAAGGGAACAAGAATATTTGTACATCTCGTATGTCCTAAGGATCTACAGATTTAAGTTTGAACACTACAGTTTATGATACAATCAACATAACAAAGAGGGAAAAACATAGCAAATATTTATACTATGTTAAGGAATCACGTAATTTGAAGGACTTATCACAGTAAAGCGCTACTTCCTTAGGATGGTTTGGTTATTACTTTGCATTAAAGCAATATATTTCATCAAATCTTATGGTGTAGTAAAACATCGAAATATATTGACGTCTAAGGTCCGCATATACTGGAATTTGAGGACGAAATGAATCTCGTCCTCAATATCATTTAAATTACAGAGTGTACATTTTCTTTCATTCCTAGGAACCTTATTGTGTCGACCTATTTCAATATTTAGTTTATGGGATGATTAGCGTAATTTAGATAAAAAAAAACCTTCTATACTTTGTATTTTCAACATGACTGAGATATGAGGATTGTTCAAAATTTGTCTTAATTTCTTTGAACACATCTAGAGACGAAGACAAGTCTAACCCAGACCTCCAATTGCTGATATAAATATCTCTGAGTCTACTTTTAGTACGGGAACAAATAGTCCATTTTTACCGACTCAGGGTATAACCATATTTCATAGAGACCAGATGATTGGAGAATTTCCTTAACCTTTGATTCCCAGTTCGTAGAAGAATGGTTTTCAACACTATAAATTTGATCCTGTAATATAACATTTAAAATGCAATTATCTTGCTTGGCTATATGAAGTTTATAAATTACTTAACCATACTTATATGTCTTTCGATATACAGTGGGAACCTGCCAACTCTCCATACAAAGCCAAAGTAATGGTTGACTGTTTCACATTTAATACCCATTTACAAAACTTTTTGTGTACTCTTTCTAACACGTTCGAATTTATATACCCCAAGACTTCAGAACCATAGTTAAGGACTGATAATACGTATGCATAAAATAGATTAAACATTATATATATTGGCACTTTAATATAACAGACTAGACATCGGATTGAGAAGGGTTCATCGAGCGAACATAATATCACGGTACAAACTGTTAAAGCAAGTTGATAGAAAACGAATAACATTTTCCCCGTGTCTCCATTTTTAGTGAAATTAGAAAACAATACTTTCATCTATATCATTGCCGTTAACAATCAAAATAAATCTTGTGTCAGGTAAATCTTCTCACTCACTCACTCAACTTAATTTTCTATAGTAAATGTAAGTAAAATTTGTATAACATGTTTAGCTTAAGCACACGCACATGGAGGCAGTTTAAATAGGAGTATGACGGTAAATAATTGACAATTAAACAAAATAAAGGTAAGAAATTTGTTATAAACACAACTTTATTTATTCTATCAAACTTAATTGACAAGTTGTTTCTACAAAGGATTGAAATGTTTAAAATACCATGTTTATGTATAAAAAGGTTGTGTTTTTATTTGTTTTGCTATTTGGTTTTCTTTAAGACCCATTAGCTATCAAATGTAGTGCTTCAACTTTTACAGCTGCACTCTCAGAGATTGAACGTGTTGGCAACTTTTTTTTTGTCTTGAAACACGCCAATTCATACGAAAATGCATGGAAACCAGTGATACAAGACTGCTGACAAAATCAATCGCAGATTTTCATATTAAATTTTAAGTTAAAAAAATGATCTTTTATGCATGCTTCTTAAAAAGTTGTCAAAATGGTATATCTTTGAGAGTGCAGCTTTATCACAGACCTTTTAACAACTTCTCGTTTATTGTCTTTGAATAAGCAAATTCTTGCATAAATGGGTGGACAAAGTGATAAAATACTGCTGACAACAGATCAGATCGCATTTTAATATATTTTTTTACGTTTGAATATTGATATCTTATAGCAAAAAGCGTAACTTTCACTTTAAGAACAACGAAATATGGGACAGTTGCCAACACCACTAAGATGTGTTCTCTTGGGTTATCTTACATGACTGAATTGAAGGTATTTACCTCAAAAAACATTCTGATTTGCGATAAAAAAATAAAATGTCAAAACTGCCAATCTTGTGAAAGAGCAGCTTTAAAAACATTTGATTAAAAGCTATCGCACTTTATTTCTGCTGGTCGTCAGCAAACAGATACTTTATTGCGTTATACTTCATACACAACGAAGCACAGCTTAGAAGTGAATCGTGTTTATCCGACGATGATTTCAGACGACTTTTGATTCTTAATTTGTTTTTAAAATGAAGTTTAAATGTTGCTGAAAATGTGACATTTTAAAGACATTGCATATTGCCTTATTGTTTCCTCAATTTTACTGCAACATAATAATACTGAGTGGTATTTAGTACACCTACTATATGTTATCATACGTTAGTTATATGAGTTATATATCTGCACTATACTGAGAGGCTTATATAATTATGTGATGTCAGGAATGAGTTAATAAATTAAATAATAATCGAGACAACACCGCACCACTCTCATGTGACATAAACAAATTACGTAAATTGTAAATGGTAAGTTTTGTATATTTCATCATCGACATACGATATACTTGAAACGTGATTTTGACTAGACATTGGCCGATATTTTAGTTCATGATATTTTAAATTAAGTATGTATTACTTAGTATTACACAGTCGTGATAAGTGTCTAGTTTATAGGTTTTGTACTTAAATAACAACTAAACCTCGGAATACTTTATTATATCATTTGAAAACTAGTGTCTGAATTATAGGATAATCTCGATATTAGAGGATATTAAGAGTAATGCGTTGCGAGAATAATCAGTGTAAATCAAGAGCCTCAATGATAACGAAGTGGTTTAAGTGGAATGGTAACTTGGTCATCCGAAGTCCAGCTTGTCTTCAATCGAATACAATCACCCAATTTGACTGGTACCAACAAAACTCTCCTGTGCCGCTGGGCTACTGTACTAGCGTTATATTGATAAATTTCTAGCGTTGGAAAGACATCGGGGCAGATTTGCGGGCAGTAAGCGACTGGTTAGGCTGAATATGCATGTCAACGTAGGAGCGCGATGTGAAAACTATGATAGCTTGCTTAATATCATAGATAGTGAGCACATTCACAATGCTTAAGATGATTTTAATAATGAACAACAGATGCACAGTATACTTCGTTGAACTAGTAGTTATTAGAAACCCGCTTATTTGCATGGAAATATTGAAAAAGTGATTTTTTTGTGAGCAGGTGGACATACGAAACACTTTGAAAAATGGTTGTGACAGGGGGTCGCCCGACCCCAAGGGCCTGCCAAGAGCCCGATATCCGCGGGTGGGGCGGTCAGCCCCGGGATTCCAACCGAACACACGGACAGTCAGGCAGCCCATTTTAACTTTGACCCATCGGAAACTGTGATAGTCGTACGTCGGAAAAAGGACCCGAGTGGAAAGGAGAATAGTGTGATGATGAAAAGTTTGCTCAATAATCAACCAAGATCTTTACTCAAGCACAACCCTGGAAATGATTTCTCACAGACTAGCAGCTCTGGCAGTGCTTTCACGGGAGTAAAGGGTGGACGGATAGAGAAAATAAGTTCGTCAAAAGGTAAGACCCCTATACTGACCAACTACTACAATGTGCTAATTACAAGCGTAATGTGTGTGATATATATTTCTCTAACCCAATGGTTCATTATGAGCGTATTTAATTTGTGGTCACATTCCTGTTATTCAGAACGAAAATTTCTTGTTCTAGATTTTCAACGCATACAAACATTGCGTCGAATCATATCATGATATTTATTCAGTGACCTCTATTTGGGAGATAGAGACTATCGGTGATCAGATGGACGTTGTATTTACATCGAAGTACTCATGACCTTTACTCAACATAATGTCACATCGAAATATTGAATACGCCAGAGTAAGAAACACTCTGTATGAAGAACTAGCACACTTTGGCATCGACGTAACGCACTCCATCGCCCACACATGGTTTTGGTATGGTTAAACTAGTGTAGTGTATAAATAGACTTGAAACAAACCAATCTTCTGTGTTCGCTGTATTAAGCGATCGTTAAAACTGCCTGGAAGTTGAATATACAGAAGAAGCTTTGGCATCCTAGCATCATTGATTTCCCTCTCTTTAAACGTTAACGTGTTATATTGTATCGCGTGTGCCCAATATATCGATACGCCAGTCCCTGTTTAGAATCGCCGGGAATCTGCGACTGAGAGTGGGGAATTAAAACAAGCTAATATTTTAGACAAAATAGGCATTTCTAAGTTCTATGGCAAGCAATAACCATATGTACATACGTATTTAGCGCTGATGTGTATATATGCAACAACTATTAAATCAGTTGCAAGACTGTATGTCCACTGGCACTGGCATGTACTTTGACAATTATCTGGTGATTTTCCGAGTACATCCTCTAGGGCATATATATTTTACGTAGGCATTAAACTCATTGTATCAGAACGTCCTTTGATTGTTTTTTTCTTAAAACTAAATATGGATTAAGGTGGGGGGGGGTATTGGAATACACATAGTGGCATGTAAATATATTGTTAGGTCAATATTTAATTGGTAAATGTTGTTTCATCATAAAGGTAGGTAGTATGGCATGATGTTAACAGTGAGTGATCACTTTGCATGGCCATATACTTGGTTCCAACTTCCCTTTTCTTAATAAACCAAATCTGTTTATCAAACCACGGATTACATAATTTATTAAGAACTGCACTCTGTTGAGTACAGGGTGCGTGTATTTTGACGACACGTAAGCCACATTTTATAGCACTGATTAAAGAAAGTTTCCATACTGCACTCATTGACTTTTTAAAATGTTACGCGCACAAATGACTCTGATTGGCCATTATGTCATCCAATGGCGTTTCGCGGATGTTTGATGATCATCATCAACAACAACAACAGCAGCAGCAGTAGCAGCCTAGTTGGTATCATCGTCATCATCATCATTATCACTCAAATATCAGTCATCCTTTTCATTTCATTTCATTTCATTATGTCAGAAGGGTATCCGGATTTTACGTTAGAGGGGGCTTAACTTAGGGGCAAAGGTTTCGACTTACGTCCCTCCCTCAAAGCCGAAATTTAAATTGGATTAAAGTGTTGGCGAGGTATGTGGAGGAACCTCCTCGAAAGATTTAAAGCTGCACTCTCACAGATTGAACGTTTTTGGGTTTTTTTTTGTATTTTTTTGTCTTGGAACGAGCTAATTTTTGCGAATTTCATTGAAACCAGTTATATAGACTGCTGACAAAAAATTAGATCGCAGATTTTTATATTTAAGTTCAAAAATTGATGTTTATGCATTTTTCTTAAACCGTTAGTAACAGTTTAAGCCATAAAACATTAATTTTCGAACAGAAATATGAAAATCATACGATCTGATATTTTGTCAGCAATCTTTTATCCTGGATTGCAGATATTTACACAAACATTTTGCTCTCTCTAAGACAAAAAATAAAAAAGGTGTAAAAATGGATATCTGTGAGAGTGCAGCTTTAACAATTTTTTCTCCGACATGGTGTATTTTGATCGCATTTCCCCCCTGTATTAAAATAGCAAGTAAACTTGGACGATATTACCCCCTGAAACGCCTTGTATTATCATGTCTTAATCAAATCAACTTAATACTTTCTAGTCTATAAACATTATACTTATATGTTCACATGAAGATGTGCATTTCTGTATAAAAAGAGGGGGACATTTACAAGACAGAGATATTGTATATATATTGTATATGGACTCGAAAGTCAACGAACACTATAAAACTATCAAGAATTTACTAATCGTTATGTAAACAGCTTTTTGTTAAATGTTTATACATACAGAAAGATAAATGAAATTTCTCTAATAATTCTTATCGTTGGTCAACGTATAGTAAGCACGGAATGACGATGCTCTAACATTACAGCATTGCGGAAAACGTCCACGTAGATTTGTCGTTCGTAATTATTACCCAGATCAGGATACAAAATTCAAATATTGATAAAACGTTTTGAACGACCACATATAGAGTCTACCATCATATAAAAAGAGCTCCCCACCCCAAGTAATAAATACATACAAATTGGTCATAATCCTGTGTGGCCATCATTTCTAACGCATTTCATAATAAAGTAACAGTTGCATACAAAGACTGCACCCCATTCCAGCACCTACCAGATTGCTGTTATGACATGAGGTCTTACAATACACTTGGCCTAAATTCGAAATCTTGGCCATGCGGGCGGGTCGACGGCGCTGGTGGTTGCCGTCAATCCTGGCCGACACAGGAATGCTTCCATTTTTTCACATCGTCTGCAATTGTCCTAGATTATGACAAATTGCATGCATATGTTCATGATTATTTACTTTAACGGTTTGAAGTGGGCTGAACATATTAAATTAGACATTTAGAAACAGGTCTAGACAACACTTACGACATACATTGGTTAAGCTTTGAGCATCATTCATATTTGTGACGTTCGAAACATTCGCAAAAATGACACAATTCACGACATTCGTGACACTCAAGACTCCGCGGCATTCGTGACATTCAATACCTCCGCGCCATTCGTGACATTGAAGACAATCGCGAACATTCGTGACATTCAAGACATCCGCGACTTTCGAAACATTCAAGACATCCGCGACATTCAAGACATCCGCGACATCCTTGACATTAAGACATTCACGACATTCGTGTAAACCCGGTCAATCAAAGTTATTAACACTGACGAGTAACAGAGCACCTTTTTTTCCTTCTCATTATGTAAGTGTATTTTATGAAGAATCCTATAAACGTGAATGCCTCGTTCATCATGGGTGCATACATTTGGATTTATTTGAAGAAGGAAAAAACACACAGGGCAAGAATACCTATGATATTTAATCCAAACAATATTACAAACGGTAAATATTGCGAAATTGTGTTTTTGATTTTCGATTACAATAGAAATATAGTATATAAAATACAAAAACATACGCACAAAAATGAGCGTTAACACTTTTTAAACCATTTAACTTATAATATTTTTTATCAGCAACCAAACTTAACATTAACAATGATACCAATATCGCATATAGGGTCACATGGAATCAAGCTGTAACATTACGGCCAGTAAGCCATGATTACGGAAAGCAAAGCTTTTAATACTAAATGTATATGGGTGGACTACCTTAATTCAGAAATCAAAGTGGCAAGTTAATGCTGGTTTCAGTGCGCACTCAAGAGCTGATATGCTGCATATTTCAACTGACGTACGATTTTTTAGGGTAGATTAAAACCATGAAAGGGTTATCTAATGCAAACTATTGACGAGGATGGTTTTCTGTGTTCTTCAGATTGACACCACAAACGGTAATTGTTTTTTAAGAGGACTAATCCACACTTAGCTGTTGTTTGCGATCGTGCCCTTGTATTATAATTTTCACTTCTTGATTGTTTGCATTGTGTTGTTGAAACTTGTTAAAAGGGGAGGTTCGGCGCACTGACGGTGGTTTAGGTGTGAAAATGTGTTTCATAACATACCGTAACATTAAAAACAACGTAATATTATTGTTTTTAATATTGCGTATTGAAGTTGCACACATTAATAGTCATATTGCATAAATGATAATCTGCGTCCAAAACAGACCTACCGGCAGTCGGTATACCTTTAACAAACAAAAACATAATGCCGGATAAAATTTAAGTTATATTGTTGTTTAACTTTAAGACGTGGACTATTAATGATGCAATAATTTATGTAGCTAACAAACACAACTTGAAAAGCTTAAATGTGTAAGAAGTATTTTTTATTCAGTTTCCTCTGCTACGTCTTTTTTTTTCGTCCGGGCTCGGACAAACTCAGAAACCGTAACAAGTGGATGTCACTTCACGCTCGTTTGTTTGCACATTTGCTTAATTAGTTCAAGATACTTGAAAGTCTTCTGAAATTCGATCTGCATGTGTGCTAAACATCCATGTTTACTGGTGTTTAATTCTATTTGCCACGCATACCATTCCGAGGATACTATATTTGAAGACTTTGTCGTTTCAAAAGGCGTTTTAATACGATTCATTTACTTAATAATCCCGTATTTAAGAAGTAAACTCAGGATTGGTGAAGCCGCTCTTGCAACTCTGATACAAGACGCTTAGTTTTTACTGAAGCTGCATGTATATAAATATAAAACAATGACACAAACACTTGAGCAGAACTATCAAAATTAATGTTTCATTAGACTTATCAGTTCTGAGCGTTGGGTTGCACTATCAAGTATGAATGTTGCCACAAAACTGAATACAGATCATTATTGAAGTACAGAAGGAATAAAATCCAGCGCATGACAATTTCACCTATAGCAGTTCAATATGGGAGTCACCTAGTACATGTAGTTTAAGTTCAGGGACTGCCAAATGTTTTAATGAGAACCATGTTCATAATTACATATATATACAAGTATATTAGTAAGAAACTAATACAAATTAAGGCGGACAAATTGAATCACACAAAAAACGTACATAACTTAACACCACGGTATCATAAATGTCTATACATTCAGCACATTTAATAAATTATTGCCAAGTTATTAACACACATTTGGCCGGGTTAAAAAAGATCATGATGTTTTCATCTCATGTATGATTCAGGGTGCAAAATTCTTGACCGTTTCGCGTTTTCCGACATTATTTCTATTGCTTTGATTTTGGTTCCAATCACTCGTTCCGTAGTGTCAAGTGTCCATGTCTGGCAGCTAATGTCTCTCGTTTTTTTATCTGTTCACTACCTATATTTCCAGCCTTTCTCATTCTACCAACAAGGAGTGTACAGAACATCATCTCTGTCAACGTATTTTACAGTTATATAGTGTTCTTTGTTTTCAAGGCATAGTTTACGTTCTGAATAGCATTGACACCGTGTATAAATCTACTGGACGTGCTGTTGTTATATCACTCATGATGTTAAATACACCTTCAACTATTGAAAACACAAAACTGTAAGTGCAACTATTTCATATCTGGGTAATCAGTAATTGATGCCATCCAATAGTACATTCTGGTTGGCTCTGTGAACTGCGGCAGTGTTGGATCAATCTGAAACTTGAATAGCTCCTTCAAGGAAAGCTCATTTTCATTGTCTGTGAGAATCTTCAATTGGCTCGGTAGTTCCTTTAGGTGACAGATGGCAAAGCTGTGTCCAAGCACCTTAAGGTCAATTGAAGATACGCTTCTCTGTGCTGTTGTGATGGGCATTTTTTTTCAAAAGCACTGCCCAACATATCACAAAACCGTTCTGGCAAAGATTCCAACACTTCTACAACCACGTGGGCTTTCTGTTGTGTTGTTTTTATATCTGATGGGTACAAAAGCCCATGAACAGTATATATGAAATTTTATGCAAACATAAAATTATTTATCGAATTGTTCAAAACAGTTGAATTTCTTCAACCTCTTCACAGATTTAGGAATCTTCTCTGGCCTAACAAAGAAACATAGACACTGCTTCAGCAAGTTCACCTGGCACTCATGGAGAGTGTGGTCCATGGGCTGTTTTTTTTTAAAACAGAACGAAGTATTCTTCAGGCACTCAGGGCTGATATGTAGATGCCAAGAAACATTCTGGTCTTTTTGCACTGCTCAAAACGCTTGTTGAGGGCTTTCTGTTTCGTGATTTACCATCTTTTGCCTTCACTTTTTGCGAAGATGAATTCCTATCAAGCCAAATTCGTCTTTGCTTAGTTCGGATGCTTGTCTCTTTTTTTTCTGTTTTTCAAAAGAAAAATAGCCTACTGTGTCCACTGCCAAGTGTAAGCATAAATAAATCTGTGGTTGGTGAAGCGCTCTGGCATCAATAGACATCAATAGAGCCGATATATACATGTGGAGAGTACACATGTCAATAAAAGGGGATATTATGACATGACCCAGGCCGGTACGGGAATGATGGTTGAGGGGGCTTAACTTGGGAACGCTCTCTCAGATCCGAAATGTATACGGCATGAAATGTTTCATTGGGGTTGTTGGTTAAGCTTAAAGATAATTTTACCAATTACTAGCCATAGTTAATTTTCGAATTTTATTACTATTTTTCACCGATATTATGACGCCCTGTACTCACATCGAGTTCGCTCTGTAACAGTTTTTCCGCCGAGACGGTCTCTGACAAGACGTAAGACAGGCTAGTCAAGACACAGGCCTTCAGAAAAGCATCCTCAATCGGAACTCTCGGCCATTTTCCATCGAAAACATCCTCGAGGTCAGACACCACTAAACAAATTTCCTATAAATATATTCTATATTCAATTTGACCAAATGAAATTTAACAAATAAGGGAGGGAACTATTTTTCATTATACCGAGAGTTCAGTTGTCCGCCTTCTTATTTTGGTGCCTTTTTCACTTGTTCTTTAGTTTTAATCCGGTTCAGACGTGTGTTTTCTATTCTATTTCCTATATATTCTATAGTCAATTGACCAAATTGACATTATCCGGTGTGCAAGGACAAACAATGTGGTGAAAATGTAAAACTTAAAAAGAGAGACCAAGTAGAATAGACAAAAACCATTCAGTTTCAAAACATATATAAATACGAATATTGAAGGTAGCCAATGGCCTGAGATGGTATAAACCAAGGTCGTGTGTTAATTAAAAGAATCAGGCATGTGAAAATGAGAAGGCACTTCGAATTAGTGTAATCAACTCGCTCCTGGTGAAAGAGATATATTCCTGCTTGTCATGGGAAATCACTGCGTAAGAGATTGCTTGGGAGATTTTTTTTTTGTGGAAAATGGCCAAGTTCCGATTAAATATTCCCATAATTATATGTCTTTTTTTGATAATTCCATCTTTAAACGCACTGCTGCTTTTTTTAAACCAACGATACTGCAAGAGATTTTATACGACCTTTTCCGTAATTTCCATGTTGGAAATGACTACATTATCAATCGCATTAATGATGAAGTGCATTTTCTGAACGCAAATCAGCACTGTTGAATACATTTGAAATCATTTTTTTTTAGGATATAAAGTATAACGTCCTGATTTTTTTTCTGCAAAATGTAGCACTAAAAACACGCTTCTGGCTGATATGGGTTTGGAAAACGATAATAATACGGATGTTATTTTTTAATACGGCGTGCTGTATTTTCACTTTTGGATATGGAAAAAGAAACTGAAGGCATAGATTATGATAGTGCGTAGGGACATTGGATTGTACTGATACCCCATATTATACGTAGTTTGTTTAAAGTCTTTAATATGATATTATTTTTTTCTTCTGATTGGAGGTAATTAATCATATATGACAATCCTGTGTATATGGGCATATATGTCCATGTTCGTTTTTTCATTCTTTTAATAACACATGTGAAGAAAGAATAAACATGGTTATATCATATCATTATTTTTATTTAAGAACATGTTGAACATGCTTTATACTAGCTGCTGGGTCGGCAACCGGCCATTGTAGAACAAGCCCTGTGAGACTCGAACCTTCGACCTCCGTCGCGTAGGCGGACGCCTTAACCTCTAGGCCACGGGAGACGGTATATGAAGTGGTCAATGAAATGAAGCACGTAATGACTTCCCTTTTTTTGTATATGTAAGCTGACATCTTGTTTTCCACTTTTAATGAGTGACCAGAAAGGTTTTCCGCTTGAAACACAACTTATGAACACTTTGTCTGTTGATTTAACAACCAGTAATATAAAGGCGAGACCATTTCGTTTTATGCTGTCATTATTTGTTTGCAGTCACGATACATATGATACGATATATATGTGATATAGTTATGATAACACCTAGGGTGTTATGACTGTTATCTCTGAATCGAATCCACCCAAGAAAGAGCTAGAAAGGTTCTGTGAAATATCGGCTTTCAAAACTTCATAATGTCTCCAAATACTATACAGTACAAACAATGTGTAAATATGAGAAATACAATACAAAGATGCAGTGTTTTGCTTCATTACATGCTTCCTTCATGGGAAAAACAAATTAGCAAAAACAACTTGAAGAGATAAAACGAATGGAATAAGTTCGTTGTGGGGATACCATTTTGCACTATTTGATAATGCAGATATATATATACGGTACGCTGTATAGTTGAAAATAGCCTACCATTTCATTTTTATGTTGGATATTTTATCGACGCCGGTCTGAATGGGTTTTTCCTAGGATTATACTCATCGTTTATATTTATCCTAGTGACATCAACATCGACCAATCAAAATCAAAGAGAAACACGCGGTCTGTATTAACCAATAGATTCGCAAGTAACCAATTGGCTATTTTTAGTATCGTTCATGGTGGCGAGGCAAACCCTTGCGTAGCTTCTGAAATCTGTTGAAAATGTCAGATTCAGGTATAGTTATAGACTTTGCCAGCCTTCTAAATACGGATGATAAGACACCGGAAGGCTCATTCTATGAGTTGAAGAGCACAGTTGTGCCCAGGTAACATTAATGATTTGATTTTGTTATTTTTGTTTGTTTTGCGAACGTTTGACGTCACCAATTGACACAATGACTTTCAGGTACACACGTTTTTATCACGTATTTCTTGTTTTCTGACCATAGTCTAGTTTACGGTTAAATATAATACTATATTAAGCTCTACTTTTACAATCGATGCTTTTCTGTGACAATGTTAAAATCTTAAATATCTCGTATTTATTGGGTCATGCACTACACTACAGTATATGTTGAAACAACACGTCTGTATGCGCTTTAAATTTTCATTTGTTATTGTATTCATAATTACTGTAATTCTTTCCGATTAAAACTATAAGGTTATCCAATTACTACTACTAGGTTCTTGGTATGTTCTTTTTAATGGTAAGAATAATGCACCAGTCAATTGTGACCACGCCCCACAGTGTGTTTGTATTTCTTTAGACTTTGGGATAACCTGTGAAAGTGCAAAGACTTATTTCCAACGGGGTCCTTTGTTTTTGCTGAGGGGATAGCACGCGGTAGAGACAGTGGTGGGATACCCCTTGGTTCTTTGACCTGCTCAGTGTAAAGCACCGATACATGGGGTAAAACTTTACTGAGTACACCACTTTTCAAGCACTAACCTTTACACGCTGAGCGCCAAACAAGGAAGCTACTTTTACCAACTTTTAACGTCTTTCTGTATTTCGCAGCCAGGTATCGAACCCAGGACCTTCCGCTCCATGGGGTATTCCGGGGATAGTGGGGGAAATGGGGCGTGTTTTTACATACCGGTGGCCCCTCAGCTTGGGTAAATGTGGTGGTTTTGTTTTTATGGGGAATGGGCTTACCTAGGACATCACTGCAGCAGGGGCATTGGCGGGGATTTTACCAGCAGTTTGCCCTTGCCGCGTGGGAATTTTACCCGGGATTGACTGGACTGAAAGTTAAAGACCACTATTACTCGGACGGGGGGGGGGGGGGGGGGATTACACAGATAAAACAAATTGAACCAGATATAAGGTTTCCATGGACATGGTTAATATCCCAAGTTCAGTCCAATTACTTCCTCCTTACATCAACCCTATTTCAGTGATTAAGTTGGAATCAGAGCTGCCAAGTCCAGCACTTGTACTGAAAAAATGGTTTGCTCAAGCTACAATATTAAAAACTTAGTGCAGTCATTGAAATTAGGCTTTCGGATGAACAAGCCCGAATTCTTATACTATTGCATAGAATCAAATTTTTTAACAAGCCCTGCTATATAAACTTCAGATTTGAGCAAGACCGGAAGACATTTTACCAGTGCAGGGCTTGCGCTAATTTCGACCACTGTAAGTGTTTATTAGCTTGGCTTGTTTCATTTTTGGCAGTCAAAACTTAATATATCATTTTGGCTTGTTACATTGTTGATCCAAAACTAATTCTGAATACTGCAATTGAGTGTGGTAAACATCTCGTATACCAATCAAAGTAAAGTCAATGGTTAGGACATGTCTTGGACTCTAAAAGATTTAATATTTAAGTTAGTAGCGTGGAGACCATGTACTTACAAAAGGACAAAGAAATGTACAGTCCAGTCACCTAATTCTGAATGTTTTTGTGACCTGAATTTTGTTTTTATCAGCACCTTTAAAACTGTGTATGTTAAAAGACATCCTTTAAAGAGCTTGTATTTTTTCTGTGGAACCCCATGTTTTCAATACATCATAAATTATATGCAAAATGAACCTGTACAGTACTGCAAAGGATTTTTGTTTTGATCTGCATATAATATGATAGAGATCTATATGATACAAATGTCGATATGGGTTCAATACTAAGCTTGACCCACTGTGTTCCCATAATTTATATATCAGTGCATTAAATTGAATGTTAACATGATTGTTTTTTTATTTTTTTATTTTTACGAAGGTATCTTCGGAACCAGAGTGATAGGAGCTTGGTTCTGGTATTGAAATTTACGTCTCACCATACCCTACGTCACGCGCACGGGTCGGTGCATCGCTGCGTTTTACGTGACAGTTTCCATTCGCCTATAACGTTATTTTATACACTAAATGCAGCACAAATGCCGTAAATGGGGTTGGCAATCTCGAAGATATCTCAGCATCCCTACACGTGATCAGGCTGGGACCAATTTTTCCATGTATGGGACGCTAAACCCTTCAAGATGCACCCCTTGGGGTGTGCGGGATGATAGTTTTTGACTGGTTTCAACAGCGTCAAAGTATGCGCAAATTAGCGACATTTCGTACCACAAAACGCGCTCCCCATATAGCTACTAAGGGGGAGCTAATCTCGAAGGTATCTTCGGAACCAAGAGTGATAGGAGCTTGGTTCTGTATTGAAATTTACGTCTCACCATACCTACGTCACGCGCACGTCGGTGCATCGCTGCGTTATTACGTGACCGTTTCCATTCGCCTATAACGTTATTTTATACACTAAAATGCAGCACAAAATGCCGTAAAATGGGGTTGGCAATCTCGAAGATATCTCAGCATCCCTACAGTGATCAGGCTGGGACCAATTTTTCCATGTAGGGGACGCTAAACCCTTCAAGATGCACCCCTTGGGGTGTGCGGGATGATAGTTTTTGACTGGTTCAACAGCGTCAAAGTACGCAAATTAGCGACATTTCGTACACAAACGCGCCCCATATAGCTACTAAGGGGGAGCTAATCTCGAAGGTATCTTCGGAACCAAGATGATAGGAGCTTGGTTCTGGTATTGAAATTTACGTCTCACCATACCCTACGTCACGCGCACGTCGGTGGTCGCTGGCGTTATTACGTGACAGTTTCCATTCGCCTATAACGTTATTTTATACACTAAAATGCAGCACAAAATGCCGTAAAATGGGGTTGGCAATCTCGAAGATATCTCAGCATCCCCACGTGATCAGGCTGGGACCTTTTTCCATGTAGGGGACGCTAAACCCTTCAAGATGCACCCCTTGGGGGTGCGGGATGATAGTTTTGACTGGTTTCAACAGCGTCAAAGTATGCGCAATTAGCGACATTTCGTACACAAAACGCGCCCCATATAGCTACTAAGGGGGAGCTAATCTCGAAGGTATCTTCGGAACCAAGAGTGATAGGAGCTTGGTTCTGGTATTGAAATTTACGTCTCACCATACCCTACGTCACGCGCACGTCGGTGCATCGCTGTCGTTATTACGTGACCGTTTCCATTCGCCTATAACGTTATTTTATACACTAAAATGCAGCACAAAATGCCGTAAAATGGGGTTGGCAATCTCGAAGATATCTCAGCATCCCTACACTTGATCAGGCTGGGACCAATTTTTCCATGTAGGGGACGCTAAACCCTTCAAGATGCACCCTTGGGGTGTCGGGATGATAGTTTTTGACTGGTTTCAACAGCGTCAAAGTACGCGCAAATTAGCGACATTTCGTACACAAAACGCGCTCCCATATAGCTACTAAGGGGGAGCTAATCTCGAAGGTATCTTCGGAACCAAGAGTGATAGGAGCTTGGTTCTGGTATTGAAATTTACGTCTCACCATACCCTACGTCACGCGCACGTCGGTGCGTCGCTGTCGTTATTACGTGACCGTTTCCATTCGCCTATAACGTTATTTTATACACTAAAATGCAGCACAAAATGCCGTAAAATGGGGTTGGCAATCTCGAAGATATCTCAGCATCCCTACACGTGATCAGCTGGGACCAATTTTTCCATGTAGGGGACGCTAAACCCTTCAAGATGCACCCCTTGGGGTGTGCGGGATGATAGTTTTTGACTGGTTTCAACAGCGTCAAAGTACGCGCAAATTGCGACATTTCGTACACAAAACGCGCTCCCATATAGCTACTAAGGGGGAGCTAATCTCGAAGGTATCTTCGAACCAAGAGTGATAGGAGCTTGGTTCTGGTATTGAAATTTACGTCTCACCATACCCTACGTCACGCGCACGTCGGTGCGTCGCTGGCGTTTACGTGACCGTTTCCATTCGCCTATAACGTTATTTTATACACTAAAATGCAGCACAAAATGCCGTAAAATGGGGTTGGCAATCTCGAAGATATCTCAGCATCCCTACACGTGATCAGGCTGGGACCAATTTTTCCATGTAGGGGACGCTAAACCCTTCAAGATGCACCCCTTGGGGTGTGCGGGATGATAGTTTTTGACTGGTTTCAACAGCGTCAAAGTACGCGCAAATTCGCGACATTTCGTACACAAAACGCGCTCCCATATAGCTACTAAGGGGGGAGCTAATCTCGAAGGTATCTTCGGAACCAAGAGTGATAGGAGCTTGGTTCTGGTATTGAAATTTACGTCTCACCATACCCTACGTCACGCGCACGTCGGTGCGTCGCTGTCGTTATTACGTGACCGTTTCCATTCGCCTATAACGATATTTTTACACTAAAATGCAGCACAAATGCCGTAAAATGGGGTTGGCAATCTCGAAGATATCTCAGCATCCCTACACGTGATCAGGCTGGGACCAATTTTTCCATGTAGGGGACGCTAACCCTTCAAGATGCACCCCTTGGGGTGTGCGGGATGATAGTTTTTGACTGGTTTCAACAGCGTCAAAGTACGCGCAAATTCGCGACATTTCGTACACAAAACGCGCTCCCATATAGCTACTAAGGGGGAGCTAATCTCGAAGGTATCTTCGGAACCAAGAGTGATAGGAGCTTGGTTCTGGTATTGAAATTTACGTCTCACCATACCCTACGTCACGCGCACGTCGGTGCGTCGCTGGCGTTATTACGTGACCGTTTCCATTCGCCTATACGTTATTTTATACACTAAAATGCAGCACAAAATGCCGTAAAATGGGGTTGGCAATCTCGAAGATATCTCAGCATCCCTACACGTGATCAGGCTGGGACCAATTTTTCCATGTAGGGGACGCTAAACCCTTCAAGATGCACCCCTTGGGGTGTGCGGGATGATAGTTTTTGACTGGTTTCAACAGCGTCAAAGTATGCGCAAATTCGCGACATTTCGTACACAAAACGCGCCCCATATAGCTACTAAGGGGGAGCTAATCTCGAAGGTATCTTCGGAACCAAGAGTGATAGGAGCTTGGTTCTGGTATTGAAATTTACGTCTCACCATACCCTACGTCACGCGCACGTCGGTGCATCGCTGTCGTTATTACGTGACAGTTTCCATTCGCCTATAACGTTATTTTATACACTAAAATGCAGCACAAAATGCCGTAAAATGGGGTTGGCAATCTCGAAGATATCTCAGCATCCCTACACGTGATCAGGCTGGGACCAATTTTTCCATGTAGGGGACGCTAAACCCTTCAAGATGCACCCCTTGGGGTGTGCGGGATGATAGTTTTTTGACTGGTTTCAACAGCGTCAAAGTATGCGCAAATTCGCGACATTTCGTACACAAAACGCGCTCCCATATAGCTACTAAGGGGGAGCTAATCTCGAAGGTATCTTCGGAACCAAGAGTGATAGGAGCTTGGTTCTGGTATTGAAATTTACGTCTCACCATACCCTACGTCACGCGCACGTCGGTGCGTCGCTGTCGTTATTACGTGACCGTTTCCATTCGCCTATAACGTTATTTTATACACTAAAATGCAGCACAAAATGCCGTAAAATGGGGTTGGCAATCTCGAAGATATCTCAGCATCCCTACACGTGATCAGGCTGGGACCAATTTTTCCATGTAGGGGACGCTAAACCCTTCAAGATGCACCCCTTGGGGTGTGCGGGATGATAGTTTTTGACTGGTTTCAACAGCGTCAAAGTACGCGCAAATTCGCGACATTTCGTACACAAAACGCGCTCCCCATATAGCTACTAAGGGGGAGCTAATCTCGAAGGTATCTTCGGAACCAAGAGTGATAGGAGCTTGGTTCTGGTATTGAAATTTACGTCTCACCATACCCTACGTCACGCGCACGTCGGTGCATCGCTGTCGTTATTACGTGACCGTTTCCATTCGCCTATAACGTTATTTTATACACTAAAATGCAGCACAAAATGCCGTAAAATGGGGTTGGCAATCTCGAAGATATCTCAGCATCCCTACACGTGATCAGGCTGGGACCAATTTTTCCATGTAGGGATGCTGAACCCTTCAAGATGCACCCCTTGGGGTGTGCGGGATGATAGTTTTTGACTGGTTTCAACAGCGTCAAAGTACGCGCAAATTCGCGACATTTCGTACACAAAACGCGCTCCCATATAGCTACTAAGGGGGAGCTAATCTCGAAGGTATCTTCGGAACCAAGAGTGATAGGAGCTTGGTTCTGGTATTGAAATTTACGTCTCACCATACCCTACGTCACGCGCACGTCGGTGCATCGCTGTCGTTATTACGTGACCGTTTCCATTCGCCTATAACGTTATTTTATACACTAAAATGCAGCACAAAATGCCGTAAAATGGGGTTGGCAATCTCGAAGATATCTCAGCATCCCTACACGTGATCAGGCTGGGACCAATTTTTCCATGTAGGGGACGCTAAACCCTTCAAGATGCACCCCTTGGGGTGTGCGGGATGATAGTTTTTGACTGGTTTCAACAGCGTCAAAGTACGCGCAAATTCGCGACATTTCGTACACAAAACGCGCTCCCATATAGCTACTAAGGGGGAGCTAATCTCGAAGGTATCTTCGGAACCAAGAGTGATAGGAGCTTGGTTCTGGTATTGAAATTTACGTCTCACCATACCCTACGTCACGCGCACGTCGGTGCGTCGCTGTCGTTATTACGTGACCGTTTCCATTCGCCTATAACGTTATTTTATACACTAAAATGCAGCACAAAAATGCCGTAAAATGGGGTTGGCAATCTCGAAGATATCTCAGCATCCCTACACGTGATCAGGCTGGGACCAATTTTTCCATGTAGGGACGCTAAACCCTTCAAGATGCACCCCTTGGTGTGCGGGATGATAGTTTTTGACTGGTTTCAACAGCGTCAAAGTACGCGCAAATTCGCGACATTTCGTACACAAAACGCGCTCCCATATAGCTACTAAGGGGGAGCTAATCTCGAAGGTATCTTCGGAACCAAGAGTGATAGGAGCTTGGTTCTGGTATTGAAATTTACGTCTCACCATACCCTACGTCACGCGCACGTCGGTGCGTCGCTGTCGTTATTACGTGACCGTTTCCATTCGCCTATAACGTTATTTTATACACTAAAATGCAGCACAAAATGCCGTAAAATGGGGTTGGCAATCTCGAAGATATCTCAGCATCCCTACACGTGATCAGGCTGGGACCAATTTTTCCATGTAGGGGACGCTAAACCCTTCAAGATGCACCCCTTGGGGTGTGCGGGATGATAGTTTTTGACTGGTTTCAACAGCGTCAAAGTACGCGCAAATTCGCGACATTTCGTACACAAAACGCGCTCCCATATAGCTACTAAGGGGAGCTAATCTCGAAGGTATCTTCGGAACCAAGAGTGATAGGAGCTTGGTTCTGGTATTGAAATTTACGTCTCACCATACCCTACGTCACGCGCACGTCGGTGCGTCGCTGTCGTTATTACGTGACCGTTTCCATTCGCCTATAACGTTATTTTATACACTAAAATGCAGCACAAAATGCCGTAAAATGGGGTTGGCAATCTCGAAGATATCTCAGCATCCCTACACGTGATCAGGCTGGGACCAATTTTTCCATGTAGGGGACGCTAAACCCTTCAAGATGCACCCCTTGGGGTGTGCGGGATGATAGTTTTTGACTGGTTTCAACAGCGTCAAAGTACGCGCAAATTCGCGACATTTCGTACACAAAACGCGCTCCCATATAGCTACTAAGGGGGAGCTAATCTCGAAGGTATCTTCGGAACCAAGAGTGATAGGAGCTTGGTTCTGGTATTGAAATTTACGTCTCACCATACCCTACGTCACGCGCACGTCGGTGCGTCGCTGTCGTTATTACGTGACCGTTTCCATTCGCCTATAACGTTATTTTATACACTAAAATGCAGCACAAAATGCCGTAAAATGGGGTTGGCAATCTCGAAGATATCTCAGCATCCCTACACGTGATCAGGCTGGGACCAATTTTTCCATGTAGGGGACGCTAAACCCTTCAAGATGCACCCCTTGGGTGTGCGGGATGATAGTTTTTGACTGGTTTCAACAGCGTCAAAGTACGCGCAAATTCGCGACATTTCGTACACAAAACGCGCTCCCATATAGCTACTAAGGGGGAGCTAATCTCGAAGGTATCTTCGGAACCAAGAGTGATAGGAGCTTGGTTCTGGTATTGAAATTTACGTCTCACCATACCCTACGTCACGCGCACGTCGGTGCGTCGCTGTCGTTATTACGTGACCGTTTCCATTCGCCTATAACGTTATTTTATACACTAAAATGCAGCACAAATGCCGTAAAATGGGGTTGGCAATCTCGAAGATATCTCAGCATCCCTACACGTGATCAGGCTGGGACCAATTTTTCCATGTAGGGGACGCTAAACCCTTCAAGATGCACCCCTTGGGGTGTGCGGGATGATAGTTTTTGACTGGTTTCAACAGCGTCAAAGTACGCGCAAATTCGCGACATTTCGTACACAAAACGCGCTCCCATATAGCTACTAAGGGGGAGCTAATCTCGAAGGTATCTTCGGAACCAAGAGTGATAGGAGCTTGGTTCTGGTATTGAAATTTACGTCTCACCATACCCTACGTCACGCGCACGTCGGTGCGTCGCTGTCGTTATTACGTGACCGTTTCCATTCGCCTATAACGTTATTTTATACACTAAAATGCAGCACAAAATGCCGTAAAATGGGGTTGGCAATCTCGAAGATATCTCAGCATCCCTACACGTGATCAGGCTGGGACCAATTTTTCCATGTAGGGGACGCTAAACCCTTCAAGATGCACCCCTTGGGGTGTGCGGGATGATAGTTTTTGACTGGTTTCAACAGCGTCAAAGTACGCGCAAATTCGCGACATTTCGTACACAAAACGCGCTCCCATATAGCTACTAAGGGGGAGCTAATCTCGAAGGTATCTTCGGAACCAAGAGTGATAGGAGCTTGGTTCTGGTATTGAAATTTACGTCTCACCATACCCTACGTCACGCGCACGTCGGTGCGTCGCTGTCGTTTTACGTGACCGTTTCCATTCGCCTATAACGTTATTTATACACTAAAATGCAGCACAAAATGCCGTAAAATGGGGTTGGCAATCTCGAAGATATCTCAGCATCCCTACACGTGATCAGGCTGGGACCAATTTTTCCATGTAGGGGACGCTAACCCTTCAAGATGCACCCCTTGGGGTGTGCGGGATGATAGTTTTTGACTGGTTTCAACAGCGTCAAAGTACGCGCAAATTCGCGACATTTCGTACACAAAACGCGCTCCCATATAGCTACTAAGGGGGAGCTAATCTCGAAGGTATCTTCGGAACCAAGAGTGATAGGAGCTTGGTTCTGGTATTGAAATTTACGTCTCACCATACCCTACGTCACGCGCACGTCGGTGCGTCGCTGTCGTTATTACGTGACCGTTTCCATTCGCCTATAACGTTATTTTATACACTAAAATGCAGCACAAATGCCGTAAAATGGGGTTGGCAATCTCGAAGATATCTCAGCATCCCTACACGTGATCAGGCTGGACCAATTTTTCCATGTAGGGGACGCTAAACCCTTCAAGATGCACCCCTTGGGGTGTGCGGGATGATAGTTTTTGACTGGTTTCAACAGCGTCAAAGTACGCGCAAATTCGCGACATTTCGTACACAAAACGCGCTCCCATATAGCTACTAAGGGGGAGCTAATCTCGAAGGTATCTTCGGAACCAAGAGTGATAGGAGCTTGGTTCTGGTATTGAAATTTACGTCTCACCATACCCTACGTCACGCGCACGTCGGTGCGTCGCTGTCGTTATTACGTGACCGTTTCCATTCGCCTATAACGTTATTTTATACACTAAAATGCAGCACAAAATGCCGTAAAATGGGGTTGGCAATCTCGAAGATATCTCAGCATCCCTACACGTGATCAGGCTGGGACCAATTTTTCCATGTAGGGGACGCTAAACCCTTCAAGATGCACCCCTTGGGGTGTGCGGGATGATAGTTTTTGACTGGTTTCAACAGCGTCAAAGTACGCGCAAATTCGCGACATTTCGTACACAAAACGCGCTCCCATATAGCTACTAAGGGGGAGCTAATCTCGAAGGTATCTTCGGAACCAAGAGTGATAGGAGCTTGGTTCTGGTATTGAAATTTACGTCTCACCATACCCTACGTCACGCGCACGTCGGTGCGTCGCTGTCGTTATTACGTGACCGTTTCCATTCGCCTATAACGTTATTTTATACACTAAAATGCAGCACAAAATGCCGTAAAATGGGGTTGGCAATCTCGAAGATATCTCAGCATCCCTACACGTGATCAGGCTGGGACCAATTTTTCCATGTAGGGGACGCTAAACCCTTCAAGATGCACCCCTTGGGGTTGCGGGATGATAGTTTTGACTGGTTTCAACAGCGTCAAAGTACGCGCAAATTCGCGACATTTCGTACACAAAACGCGCTCCCATATAGCTACTAAGGGGGAGCTAATCTCGAAGGTATCTTCGGAACCAAGAGTGATAGGAGCTTGGTTCTGGTATTGAAATTTACGTCTCACCATACCCTACGTCACGCGCACGTCGGTGCGTCGCTGTCGTTATACGTGACCGTTTCCATTCGCCTATAACGTTATTTTATACACTAAAATGCAGCACAAAATGCCGTAAAATGGGGTTGGCAATCTCGAAGATATCTCAGCATCCCTACACGTGATCAGGCTGGGACCAATTTTCCATGTAGGGGACGCTAAACCCTTCAAGATGCACCCTTGGGGTGTGCGGGATGATAGTTTTTGACTGGTTTCAACAGCGTCAAAGTACGCGCAAATTCGCGACATTTCGTACACAAAACGCGCTCCCATATAGCTACTAAGGGGGAGCTAATCTCGAAGGTATCTTCGGAACCAAGAGTGATAGGAGCTTGGTTCTGGTATTGAAATTTACGTCTCACCATACCCTACGTCACGCGCACGTCGGTGCGTCGCTGTCGTTATTACGTGACCGTTTCCATTCGCCTATAACGTTATTTTATACACTAAAATGCAGCACAAAATGCCGTAAAATGGGGTTGGCAATCTCGAAGATATCTCAGCATCCCTACACGTGATCAGGCTGGGACCAATTTTTCCATGTAGGGGACGCTAAACCCTTCAAGATGCACCCCTTGGGGTGTGCGGGATGATAGTTTTTGACTGGTTTCAACAGCGTCAAAGTACGCGCAAATTCGCGACATTTCGTACACAAAACGCGCTCCCATATAGCTACTAAGGGGGAGCTAATCTCGAAGGTATCTTCGGAACCAAGAGTGATAGGAGCTTGGTTCTGGTATTGAAATTTACGTCTCACCATACCCTACGTCACGCGCACGTCGGTGCGTCGCTGTCGTTATTACGTGACCGTTTCCATTCGCCTATAACGTTATTTTATACACTAAAATGCAGCACAAAATGCCGTAAAATGGGGTTGGCAATCTCGAAGATATCTCAGCATCCCTACACGTGATCAGGCTGGGACCAATTTTTCCATGTAGGGGACGCTAAACCCTTCAAGATGCACCCCTTGGGGTGTGCGGGATGATAGTTTTTGACTGGTTTCAACAGCGTCAAAGTACGCGCAAATTCGCGACATTTCGTACACAAAACGCGCTCCCATATAGCTACTAAGGGGGAGCTAATCTCGAAGGTATCTTCGGAACCAAGAGTGATAGGAGCTTGGTTCTGGTATTGAAATTTACGTCTCACCATACCCTACGTCACGCGCACGTCGGTGCGTCGCTGTCGTTATTACGTGACCGTTTCCATTCGCCTATAACGTTATTTTATACACTAAAATGCAGCACAAAATGCCGTAAAATGGGGTTGGCAATCTCGAAGATATCTCAGCATCCCTACACGTGATCAGGCTGGGACCAATTTTTCCATGTAGGGGACGCTAAACCCTTCAAGATGCACCCCTTGGGGTGTGCGGGATGATAGTTTTTGACTGGTTTCAACAGCGTCAAAGTACGCGCAAATTCGCGACATTTCGTACACAAAACGCGCTCCCATATAGCTACTAAGGGGGAGCTAATCTCGAAGGTATCTTCGGAACCAAGAGTGATAGGAGCTTGGTTCTGGTATTGAAATTTACGTCTCACCATACCCTACGTCACGCGCACGTCGGTGCGTCGCTGTCGTTATTACGTGACCGTTTCCATTCGCCTATAACGTTATTTTATACACTAAAATGCAGCACAAAATGCCGTAAAATGGGGTTGGCAATCTCGAAGATATCTCAGCATCCCTACACGTGATCAGGCTGGGACCAATTTTTCCATGTAGGGGACGCTAAACCCTTCAAGATGCACCCCTTGGGGTGTGCGGGATGATAGTTTTTGACTGGTTTCAACAGCGTCAAAGTACGCGCAAATTCGCGACATTTCGTACACAAAACGCGCTCCCATATAGCTACTAAGGGGGAGCTAATCTCGAAGGTATCTTCGGAACCAAGAGTGATAGGAGCTTGGTTCTGGTATTGAAATTTACGTCTCACCATACCCTACGTCACGCGCACGTCGGTGCGTCGCTGTCGTTATTACGTGACCGTTTCCATTCGCCTATAACGTTATTTTATACACTAAAATGCAGCACAAAATGCCGTAAAATGGGGTTGGCAATCTCGAAGATATCTCAGCATCCCTACACGTGATCAGGCTGGGACCAATTTTTCCATGTAGGGGACGCTAAACCCTTCAAGATGCACCCCTTGGGGTGTGCGGGATGATAGTTTTTGACTGGTTTCAACAGCGTCAAAGTACGCGCAAATTCGCGACATTTCGTACACAAAACGCGCTCCCATATAGCTACTAAGGGGGAGCTAATCTCGAAGGTATCTTCGGAACCAAGAGTGATAGGAGCTTGGTTCTGGTATTGAAATTTACGTCTCACCATACCCTACGTCACGCGCACGTCGGTGCGTCGCTGTCGTTATTACGTGACCGTTTCCATTCGCCTATAACGTTATTTTATACACTAAAATGCAGCACAAAATGCCGTAAAATGGGGTTGGCAATCTCGAAGATATCTCAGCATCCCTACACGTGATCAGGCTGGGACCAATTTTTCCATGTAGGGGACGCTAAACCCTTCAAGATGCACCCCTTGGGGTGTGCGGGATGATAGTTTTTGACTGGTTTCAACAGCGTCAAAGTACGCGCAAATTCGCGACATTTCGTACACAAAACGCGCTCCCATATAGCTACTAAGGGGGAGCTAATCTCGAAGGTATCTTCGGAACCAAGAGTGATAGGAGCTTGGTTCTGGTATTGAAATTTACGTCTCACCATACCCTACGTCACGCGCACGTCGGTGCGTCGCTGTCGTTATTACGTGACCGTTTCCATTCGCCTATAACGTTATTTTATACACTAAAATGCAGCACAAAATGCCGTAAAATGGGGTTGGCAATCTCGAAGATATCTCAGCATCCCTACACGTGATCAGGCTGGGACCAATTTTTCCATGTAGGGGACGCTAAACCCTTCAAGATGCACCCCTTGGGGTGTGCGGGATGATAGTTTTTGACTGGTTTCAACAGCGTCAAAGTACGCGCAAATTCGCGACATTTCGTACACAAAACGCGCTCCCATATAGCTACTAAGGGGGAGCTAATCTCGAAGGTATCTTCGGAACCAAGAGTGATAGGAGCTTGGTTCTGGTATTGAAATTTACGTCTCACCATACCCTACGTCACGCGCACGTCGGTGCGTCGCTGTCGTTATTACGTGACCGTTTCCATTCGCCTATAACGTTATTTTATACACTAAAATGCAGCACAAAATGCCGTAAAATGGGGTTGGCAATCTCGAAGATATCTCAGCATCCCTACACGTGATCAGGCTGGGACCAATTTTTCCATGTAGGGGACGCTAAACCCTTCAAGATGCACCCCTTGGGGTGTGCGGGATGATAGTTTTTGACTGGTTTCAACAGCGTCAAAGTACGCGCAAATTCGCGACATTTCGTACACAAAACGCGCTCCCATATAGCTACTATAAGGGGGAGCTAATCTCGAAGGTATCTTCGGAACCAAGAGTGATAGGAGCTTGGTTCTGGTATTGAAATTTACGTCTCACCATACCCTACGTCACGCGCACGTCGGTGCGTCGCTGTCGTTATTACGTGACCGTTTCCATTCGCCTATAACGTTATTTTATACACTAAAATGCAGCACAAAATGCCGTAAAATGGGGTTGGCAATCTCGAAGATATCTCAGCATCCCTACACGTGATCAGGCTGGGACCAATTTTTCCATGTAGGGGACGCTAAACCCTTCAAGATGCACCCCTTGGGGTGTGCGGGATGATAGTTTTTGACTGGTTTCAACAGCGTCAAAGTACGCGCAAATTCGCGACATTTCGTACACAAAACGCGCTCCCATATAGCTACTAAGGGGGAGCTAATCTCGAAGGTATCTTCGGAACCAAGAGTGATAGGAGCTTGGTTCTGGTATTGAAATTTACGTCTCACCATACCCTACGTCACGCGCACGTCGGTGCGTCGCTGTCGTTATTACGTGACCGTTTCCATTCGCCTATAACGTTATTTTATACACTAAAATGCAGCACAAAATGCCGTAAAATGGGGTTGGCAATCTCGAAGATATCTCAGCATCCCTACACGTGATCAGGCTGGGACCAATTTTTCCATGTAGGGGACGCTAAACCCTTCAAGATGCACCCCTTGGGGTGTGCGGGATGATAGTTTTTGACTGGTTTCAACAGCGTCAAAGTACGCGCAAATTCGCGACATTTCGTACACAAAACGCGCTCCCATATAGCTACTAAGGGGGAGCTAATCTCGAAGGTATCTTCGGAACCAAGAGTGATAGGAGCTTGGTTCTGGTATTGAAATTTACGTCTCACCATACCCTACGTCACGCGCACGTCGGTGCGTCGCTGTCGTTATTACGTGACCGTTTCCATTCGCCTATAACGTTATTTTATACACTAAAATGCAGCACAAAATGCCGTAAAATGGGGTTGGCAATCTCGAAGATATCTCAGCATCCCTACACGTGATCAGGCTGGGACCAATTTTTCCATGTAGGGGACGCTAAACCCTTCAAGATGCACCCCTTGGGGTGTGCGGGATGATAGTTTTTGACTGGTTTCAACAGCGTCAAAGTACGCGCAAATTCGCGACATTTCGTACACAAAACGCGCTCCCATATAGCTACTAAGGGGGAGCTAATCTCGAAGGTATCTTCGGAACCAAGAGTGATAGGAGCTTGGTTCTGGTATTGAAATTTACGTCTCACCATACCCTACGTCACGCGCACGTCGGTGCGTCGCTGTCGTTATTACGTGACCGTTTCCATTCGCCTATAACGTTATTTTATACACTAAAATGCAGCACAAAATGCCGTAAAATGGGGTTGGCAATCTCGAAGATATCTCAGCATCCCTACACGTGATCAGGCTGGGACCAATTTTTCCATGTAGGGGACGCTAAACCCTTCAAGATGCACCCCTTGGGGTGTGCGGGATGATAGTTTTTGACTGGTTTCAACAGCGTCAAAGTACGCGCAAATTCGCGACATTTCGTACACAAAACGCGCTCCCATATAGCTACTAAGGGGGAGCTAATCTCGAAGGTATCTTCGGAACCAAGAGTGATAGGAGCTTGGTTCTGGTATTGAAATTTACGTCTCACCATACCCTACGTCACGCGCACGTCGGTGCGTCGCTGTCGTTATTACGTGACCGTTTCCATTCGCCTATAACGTTATTTTATACACTAAAATGCAGCACAAAATGCCGTAAAATGGGGTTGGCAATCTCGAAGATATCTCAGCATCCCTACACGTGATCAGGCTGGGACCAATTTTTCCATGTAGGGGACGCTAAACCCTTCAAGATGCACCCCTTGGGGTGTGCGGGATGATAGTTTTTGACTGGTTTCAACAGCGTCAAAGTACGCGCAAATTCGCGACATTTCGTACACAAAACGCGCTCCCATATAGCTACTAAGGGGGAGCTAATCTCGAAGGTATCTTCGGAACCAAGAGTGATAGGAGCTTGGTTCTGGTATTGAAATTTACGTCTCACCATACCCTACGTCACGCGCACGTCGGTGCGTCGCTGTCGTTATTACGTGACCGTTTCCATTCGCCTATAACGTTATTTTATACACTAAAATGCAGCACAAAATGCCGTAAAATGGGGTTGGCAATCTCGAAGATATCTCAGCATCCCTACACGTGATCAGGCTGGGACCAATTTTTCCATGTAGGGGACGCTAAACCCTTCAAGATGCACCCCTTGGGGTGTGCGGGATGATAGTTTTTGACTGGTTTCAACAGCGTCAAAGTACGCGCAAATTCGCGACATTTCGTACACAAAACGCGCTCCCATATAGCTACTAAGGGGGAGCTAATCTCGAAGGTATCTTCGGAACCAAGAGTGATAGGAGCTTGGTTCTGGTATTGAAATTTACGTCTCACCATACCCTACGTCACGCGCACGTCGGTGCGTCGCTGTCGTTATTACGTGACCGTTTCCATTCGCCTATAACGTTATTTTATACACTAAAATGCAGCACAAAATGCCGTAAAATGGGGTTGGCAATCTCGAAGATATCTCAGCATCCCTACACGTGATCAGGCTGGGACCAATTTTTCCATGTAGGGGACGCTAAACCCTTCAAGATGCACCCCTTGGGGTGTGCGGGATGATAGTTTTTGACTGGTTTCAACAGCGTCAAAGTACGCGCAAATTCGCGACATTTCGTACACAAAACGCGCTCCCATATAGCTACTAAGGGGGAGCTAATCTCGAAGGTATCTTCGGAACCAAGAGTGATAGGAGCTTGGTTCTGGTATTGAAATTTACGTCTCACCATACCCTACGTCACGCGCACGTCGGTGCGTCGCTGTCGTTATTACGTGACCGTTTCCATTCGCCTATAACGTTATTTTATACACTAAAATGCAGCACAAAATGCCGTAAAATGGGGTTGGCAATCTCGAAGATATCTCAGCATCCCTACACGTGATCAGGCTGGGACCAATTTTTCCATGTAGGGGACGCTAAACCCTTCAAGATGCACCCCTTGGGGTGTGCGGGATGATAGTTTTTGACTGGTTTCAACAGCGTCAAAGTACGCGCAAATTCGCGACATTTCGTACACAAAACGCGCTCCCATATAGCTACTAAGGGGGAGCTAATCTCGAAGGTATCTTCGGAACCAAGAGTGATAGGAGCTTGGTTCTGGTATTGAAATTTACGTCTCACCATACCCTACGTCACGCGCACGTCGGTGCGTCGCTGTCGTTATTACGTGACCGTTTCCATTCGCCTATAACGTTATTTTATACACTAAAATGCAGCACAAAATGCCGTAAAATGGGGTTGGCAATCTCGAAGATATCTCAGCATCCCTACACGTGATCAGGCTGGGACCAATTTTTCCATGTAGGGGACGCTAAACCCTTCAAGATGCACCCCTTGGGGTGTGCGGGATGATAGTTTTTGACTGGTTTCAACAGCGTCAAAGTACGCGCAAATTCGCGACATTTCGTACACAAAACGCGCTCCCATATAGCTACTAAGGGGGAGCTAATCTCGAAGGTATCTTCGGAACCAAGAGTGATAGGAGCTTGGTTCTGGTATTGAAATTTACGTCTCACCATACCCTACGTCACGCGCACGTCGGTGCGTCGCTGTCGTTATTACGTGACCGTTTCCATTCGCCTATAACGTTATTTTATACACTAAAATGCAGCACAAAATGCCGTAAAATGGGGTTGGCAATCTCGAAGATATCTCAGCATCCCTACACGTGATCAGGCTGGGACCAATTTTTCCATGTAGGGGACGCTAAACCCTTCAAGATGCACCCCTTGGGGTGTGCGGGATGATAGTTTTTGACTGGTTTCAACAGCGTCAAAGTACGCGCAAATTCGCGACATTTCGTACACAAAACGCGCTCCCATATAGCTACTAAGGGGGAGCTAATCTCGAAGGTATCTTCGGAACCAAGAGTGATAGGAGCTTGGTTCTGGTATTGAAATTTACGTCTCACCATACCCTACGTCACGCGCACGTCGGTGCGTCGCTGTCGTTATTACGTGACCGTTTCCATTCGCCTATAACGTTATTTTATACACTAAAATGCAGCACAAAATGCCGTAAAATGGGGTTGGCAATCTCGAAGATATCTCAGCATCCCTACACGTGATCAGGCTGGGACCAATTTTTCCATGTAGGGGACGCTAAACCCTTCAAGATGCACCCCTTGGGGTGTGCGGGATGATAGTTTTTGACTGGTTTCAACAGCGTCAAAGTACGCGCAAATTCGCGACATTTCGTACACAAAACGCGCTCCCATATAGCTACTAAGGGGGAGCTAATCTCGAAGGTATCTTCGGAACCAAGAGTGATAGGAGCTTGGTTCTGGTATTGAAATTTACGTCTCACCATACCCTACGTCACGCGCACGTCGGTGCGTCGCTGTCGTTATTACGTGACCGTTTCCATTCGCCTATAACGTTATTTTATACACTAAAATGCAGCACAAAATGCCGTAAAATGGGGTTGGCAATCTCGAAGATATCTCAGCATCCCTACACGTGATCAGGCTGGGACCAATTTTTCCATGTAGGGGACGCTAAACCCTTCAAGATGCACCCCTTGGGGTGTGCGGGATGATAGTTTTTGACTGGTTTCAACAGCGTCAAAGTACGCGCAAATTCGCGACATTTCGTACACAAAACGCGCTCCCATATAGCTACTAAGGGGGAGCTAATCTCGAAGGTATCTTCGGAACCAAGAGTGATAGGAGCTTGGTTCTGGTATTGAAATTTACGTCTCACCATACCCTACGTCACGCGCACGTCGGTGCGTCGCTGTCGTTATTACGTGACCGTTTCCATTCGCCTATAACGTTATTTTATACACTAAAATGCAGCACAAAATGCCGTAAAATGGGGTTGGCAATCTCGAAGATATCTCAGCATCCCTACACGTGATCAGGCTGGGACCAATTTTTCCATGTAGGGGACGCTAAACCCTTCAAGATGCACCCCTTGGGGTGTGCGGGATGATAGTTTTTGACTGGTTTCAACAGCGTCAAAGTACGCGCAAATTCGCGACATTTCGTACACAAAACGCGCTCCCATATAGCTACTAAGGGGGAGCTAATCTCGAAGGTATCTTCGGAACCAAGAGTGATAGGAGCTTGGTTCTGGTATTGAAATTTACGTCTCACCATACCCTACGTCACGCGCACGTCGGTGCGTCGCTGTCGTTATTACGTGACCGTTTCCATTCGCCTATAACGTTATTTTATACACTAAAATGCAGCACAAAATGCCGTAAAATGGGGTTGGCAATCTCGAAGATATCTCAGCATCCCTACACGTGATCAGGCTGGGACCAATTTTTCCATGTAGGGGACGCTAAACCCTTCAAGATGCACCCCTTGGGGTGTGCGGGATGATAGTTTTTGACTGGTTTCAACAGCGTCAAAGTACGCGCAAATTCGCGACATTTCGTACACAAAACGCGCTCCCATATAGCTACTAAGGGGGAGCTAATCTCGAAGGTATCTTCGGAACCAAGAGTGATAGGAGCTTGGTTCTGGTATTGAAATTTACGTCTCACCATACCCTACGTCACGCGCACGTCGGTGCGTCGCTGTCGTTATTACGTGACCGTTTCCATTCGCCTATAACGTTATTTTATACACTAAAATGCAGCACAAAATGCCGTAAAATGGGGTTGGCAATCTCGAAGATATCTCAGCATCCCTACACGTGATCAGGCTGGGACCAATTTTTCCATGTAGGGGACGCTAAACCCTTCAAGATGCACCCCTTGGGGTGTGCGGGATGATAGTTTTTGACTGGTTTCAACAGCGTCAAAGTACGCGCAAATTCGCGACATTTCGTACACAAAACGCGCTCCCATATAGCTACTAAGGGGGAGCTAATCTCGAAGGTATCTTCGGAACCAAGAGTGATAGGAGCTTGGTTCTGGTATTGAAATTTACGTCTCACCATACCCTACGTCACGCGCACGTCGGTGCGTCGCTGTCGTTATTACGTGACCGTTTCCATTCGCCTATAACGTTATTTTATACACTAAAATGCAGCACAAAATGCCGTAAAATGGGGTTGGCAATCTCGAAGATATCTCAGCATCCCTACACGTGATCAGGCTGGGACCAATTTTTCCATGTAGGGGACGCTAAACCCTTCAAGATGCACCCCTTGGGGTGTGCGGGATGATAGTTTTTGACTGGTTTCAACAGCGTCAAAGTACGCGCAAATTCGCGACATTTCGTACACAAAACGCGCTCCCATATAGCTACTAAGGGGGAGCTAATCTCGAAGGTATCTTCGGAACCAAGAGTGATAGGAGCTTGGTTCTGGTATTGAAATTTACGTCTCACCATACCCTACGTCACGCGCACGTCGGTGCGTCGCTGTCGTTATTACGTGACCGTTTCCATTCGCCTATAACGTTATTTTATACACTAAAATGCAGCACAAAATGCCGTAAAATGGGGTTGGCAATCTCGAAGATATCTCAGCATCCCTACACGTGATCAGGCTGGGACCAATTTTTCCATGTAGGGGACGCTAAACCCTTCAAGATGCACCCCTTGGGGTGTGCGGGATGATAGTTTTTGACTGGTTTCAACAGCGTCAAAGTACGCGCAAATTCGCGACATTTCGTACACAAAACGCGCTCCCATATAGCTACTAAGGGGGAGCTAATCTCGAAGGTATCTTCGGAACCAAGAGTGATAGGAGCTTGGTTCTGGTATTGAAATTTACGTCTCACCATACCCTACGTCACGCGCACGTCGGTGCGTCGCTGTCGTTATTACGTGACCGTTTCCATTCGCCTATAACGTTATTTTATACACTAAAATGCAGCACAAAATGCCGTAAAATGGGGTTGGCAATCTCGAAGATATCTCAGCATCCCTACACGTGATCAGGCTGGGACCAATTTTTCCATGTAGGGGACGCTAAACCCTTCAAGATGCACCCCTTGGGGTGTGCGGGATGATAGTTTTTGACTGGTTTCAACAGCGTCAAAGTACGCGCAAATTCGCGACATTTCGTACACAAAACGCGCTCCCATATAGCTACTAAGGGGGAGCTAATCTCGAAGGTATCTTCGGAACCAAGAGTGATAGGAGCTTGGTTCTGGTATTGAAATTTACGTCTCACCATACCCTACGTCACGCGCACGTCGGTGCGTCGCTGTCGTTATTACGTGACCGTTTCCATTCGCCTATAACGTTATTTTATACACTAAAATGCAGCACAAAATGCCGTAAAATGGGGTTGGCAATCTCGAAGATATCTCAGCATCCCTACACGTGATCAGGCTGGGACCAATTTTTCCATGTAGGGGACGCTAAACCCTTCAAGATGCACCCCTTGGGGTGTGCGGGATGATAGTTTTTGACTGGTTTCAACAGCGTCAAAGTACGCGCAAATTCGCGACATTTCGTACACAAAACGCGCTCCCATATAGCTACTAAGGGGGAGCTAATCTCGAAGGTATCTTCGGAACCAAGAGTGATAGGAGCTTGGTTCTGGTATTGAAATTTACGTCTCACCATACCCTACGTCACGCGCACGTCGGTGCGTCGCTGTCGTTATTACGTGACCGTTTCCATTCGCCTATAACGTTATTTTATACACTAAAATGCAGCACAAAATGCCGTAAAATGGGGTTGGCAATCTCGAAGATATCTCAGCATCCCTACACGTGATCAGGCTGGGACCAATTTTTCCATGTAGGGGACGCTAAACCCTTCAAGATGCACCCCTTGGGGTGTGCGGGATGATAGTTTTTGACTGGTTTCAACAGCGTCAAAGTACGCGCAAATTCGCGACATTTCGTACACAAAACGCGCTCCCATATAGCTACTAAGGGGGAGCTAATCTCGAAGGTATCTTCGGAACCAAGAGTGATAGGAGCTTGGTTCTGGTATTGAAATTTACGTCTCACCATACCCTACGTCACGCGCACGTCGGTGCGTCGCTGTCGTTATTACGTGACCGTTTCCATTCGCCTATAACGTTATTTTATACACTAAAATGCAGCACAAAATGCCGTAAAATGGGGTTGGCAATCTCGAAGATATCTCAGCATCCCTACACGTGATCAGGCTGGGACCAATTTTTCCATGTAGGGGACGCTAAACCCTTCAAGATGCACCCCTTGGGGTGTGCGGGATGATAGTTTTTGACTGGTTTCAACAGCGTCAAAGTACGCGCAAATTCGCGACATTTCGTACACAAAACGCGCTCCCATATAGCTACTAAGGGGGAGCTAATCTCGAAGGTATCTTCGGAACCAAGAGTGATAGGAGCTTGGTTCTGGTATTGAAATTTACGTCTCACCATACCCTACGTCACGCGCACGTCGGTGCGTCGCTGTCGTTATTACGTGACCGTTTCCATTCGCCTATAACGTTATTTTATACACTAAAATGCAGCACAAAATGCCGTAAAATGGGGTTGGCAATCTCGAAGATATCTCAGCATCCCTACACGTGATCAGGCTGGGACCAATTTTTCCATGTAGGGGACGCTAAACCCTTCAAGATGCACCCCTTGGGGTGTGCGGGATGATAGTTTTTGACTGGTTTCAACAGCGTCAAAGTACGCGCAAATTCGCGACATTTCGTACACAAAACGCGCTCCCATATAGCTACTAAGGGGGAGCTAATCTCGAAGGTATCTTCGGAACCAAGAGTGATAGGAGCTTGGTTCTGGTATTGAAATTTACGTCTCACCATACCCTACGTCACGCGCACGTCGGTGCGTCGCTGTCGTTATTACGTGACCGTTTCCATTCGCCTATAACGTTATTTTATACACTAAAATGCAGCACAAAATGCCGTAAAATGGGGTTGGCAATCTCGAAGATATCTCAGCATCCCTACACGTGATCAGGCTGGGACCAATTTTTCCATGTAGGGGACGCTAAACCCTTCAAGATGCACCCCTTGGGGTGTGCGGGATGATAGTTTTTGACTGGTTTCAACAGCGTCAAAGTACGCGCAAATTCGCGACATTTCGTACACAAAACGCGCTCCCATATAGCTACTAAGGGGGAGCTAATCTCGAAGGTATCTTCGGAACCAAGAGTGATAGGAGCTTGGTTCTGGTATTGAAATTTACGTCTCACCATACCCTACGTCACGCGCACGTCGGTGCGTCGCTGTCGTTATTACGTGACCGTTTCCATTCGCCTATAACGTTATTTTATACACTAAAATGCAGCACAAAATGCCGTAAAATGGGGTTGGCAATCTCGAAGATATCTCAGCATCCCTACACGTGATCAGGCTGGGACCAATTTTTCCATGTAGGGGACGCTAAACCCTTCAAGATGCACCCCTTGGGGTGTGCGGGATGATAGTTTTTGACTGGTTTCAACAGCGTCAAAGTACGCGCAAATTCGCGACATTTCGTACACAAAACGCGCTCCCATATAGCTACTAAGGGGGAGCTAATCTCGAAGGTATCTTCGGAACCAAGAGTGATAGGAGCTTGGTTCTGGTATTGAAATTTACGTCTCACCATACCCTACGTCACGCGCACGTCGGTGCGTCGCTGTCGTTATTACGTGACCGTTTCCATTCGCCTATAACGTTATTTTATACACTAAAATGCAGCACAAAATGCCGTAAAATGGGGTTGGCAATCTCGAAGATATCTCAGCATCCCTACACGTGATCAGGCTGGGACCAATTTTTCCATGTAGGGGACGCTAAACCCTTCAAGATGCACCCCTTGGGGTGTGCGGGATGATAGTTTTTGACTGGTTTCAACAGCGTCAAAGTACGCGCAAATTCGCGACATTTCGTACACAAAACGCGCTCCCATATAGCTACTAAGGGGGAGCTAATCTCGAAGGTATCTTCGGAACCAAGAGTGATAGGAGCTTGGTTCTGGTATTGAAATTTACGTCTCACCATACCCTACGTCACGCGCACGTCGGTGCGTCGCTGTCGTTATTACGTGACCGTTTCCATTCGCCTATAACGTTATTTTATACACTAAAATGCAGCACAAAATGCCGTAAAATGGGGTTGGCAATCTCGAAGATATCTCAGCATCCCTACACGTGATCAGGCTGGGACCAATTTTTCCATGTAGGGGACGCTAAACCCTTCAAGATGCACCCCTTGGGGTGTGCGGGATGATAGTTTTTGACTGGTTTCAACAGCGTCAAAGTACGCGCAAATTCGCGACATTTCGTACACAAAACGCGCTCCCATATAGCTACTAAGGGGGAGCTAATCTCGAAGGTATCTTCGGAACCAAGAGTGATAGGAGCTTGGTTCTGGTATTGAAATTTACGTCTCACCATACCCTACGTCACGCGCACGTCGGTGCGTCGCTGTCGTTATTACGTGACCGTTTCCATTCGCCTATAACGTTATTTTATACACTAAAATGCAGCACAAAATGCCGTAAAATGGGGTTGGCAATCTCGAAGATATCTCAGCATCCCTACACGTGATCAGGCTGGGACCAATTTTTCCATGTAGGGGACGCTAAACCCTTCAAGATGCACCCCTTGGGGTGTGCGGGATGATAGTTTTTGACTGGTTTCAACAGCGTCAAAGTACGCGCAAATTCGCGACATTTCGTACACAAAACGCGCTCCCATATAGCTACTAAGGGGGAGCTAATCTCGAAGGTATCTTCGGAACCAAGAGTGATAGGAGCTTGGTTCTGGTATTGAAATTTACGTCTCACCATACCCTACGTCACGCGCACGTCGGTGCGTCGCTGTCGTTATTACGTGACCGTTTCCATTCGCCTATAACGTTATTTTATACACTAAAATGCAGCACAAAATGCCGTAAAATGGGGTTGGCAATCTCGAAGATATCTCAGCATCCCTACACGTGATCAGGCTGGGACCAATTTTTCCATGTAGGGGACGCTAAACCCTTCAAGATGCACCCCTTGGGGTGTGCGGGATGATAGTTTTTGACTGGTTTCAACAGCGTCAAAGTACGCGCAAATTCGCGACATTTCGTACACAAAACGCGCTCCCATATAGCTACTAAGGGGGAGCTAATCTCGAAGGTATCTTCGGAACCAAGAGTGATAGGAGCTTGGTTCTGGTATTGAAATTTACGTCTCACCATACCCTACGTCACGCGCACGTCGGTGCGTCGCTGTCGTTATTACGTGACCGTTTCCATTCGCCTATAACGTTATTTTATACACTAAAATGCAGCACAAAATGCCGTAAAATGGGGTTGGCAATCTCGAAGATATCTCAGCATCCCTACACGTGATCAGGCTGGGACCAATTTTTCCATGTAGGGGACGCTAAACCCTTCAAGATGCACCCCTTGGGGTGTGCGGGATGATAGTTTTTGACTGGTTTCAACAGCGTCAAAGTACGCGCAAATTCGCGACATTTCGTACACAAAACGCGCTCCCATATAGCTACTAAGGGGGAGCTAATCTCGAAGGTATCTTCGGAACCAAGAGTGATAGGAGCTTGGTTCTGGTATTGAAATTTACGTCTCACCATACCCTACGTCACGCGCACGTCGGTGCGTCGCTGTCGTTATTACGTGACCGTTTCCATTCGCCTATAACGTTATTTTATACACTAAAATGCAGCACAAAATGCCGTAAAATGGGGTTGGCAATCTCGAAGATATCTCAGCATCCCTACACGTGATCAGGCTGGGACCAATTTTTCCATGTAGGGGACGCTAAACCCTTCAAGATGCACCCCTTGGGGTGTGCGGGATGATAGTTTTTGACTGGTTTCAACAGCGTCAAAGTACGCGCAAATTCGCGACATTTCGTACACAAAACGCGCTCCCATATAGCTACTAAGGGGGAGCTAATCTCGAAGGTATCTTCGGAACCAAGAGTGATAGGAGCTTGGTTCTGGTATTGAAATTTACGTCTCACCATACCCTACGTCACGCGCACGTCGGTGCGTCGCTGTCGTTATTACGTGACCGTTTCCATTCGCCTATAACGTTATTTTATACACTAAAATGCAGCACAAAATGCCGTAAAATGGGGTTGGCAATCTCGAAGATATCTCAGCATCCCTACACGTGATCAGGCTGGGACCAATTTTTCCATGTAGGGGACGCTAAACCCTTCAAGATGCACCCCTTGGGGTGTGCGGGATGATAGTTTTTGACTGGTTTCAACAGCGTCAAAGTACGCGCAAATTCGCGACATTTCGTACACAAAACGCGCTCCCATATAGCTACTAAGGGGGAGCTAATCTCGAAGGTATCTTCGGAACCAAGAGTGATAGGAGCTTGGTTCTGGTATTGAAATTTACGTCTCACCATACCCTACGTCACGCGCACGTCGGTGCGTCGCTGTCGTTATTACGTGACCGTTTCCATTCGCCTATAACGTTATTTTATACACTAAAATGCAGCACAAAATGCCGTAAAATGGGGTTGGCAATCTCGAAGATATCTCAGCATCCCTACACGTGATCAGGCTGGGACCAATTTTTCCATGTAGGGGACGCTAAACCCTTCAAGATGCACCCCTTGGGGTGTGCGGGATGATAGTTTTTGACTGGTTTCAACAGCGTCAAAGTACGCGCAAATTCGCGACATTTCGTACACAAAACGCGCTCCCATATAGCTACTAAGGGGGAGCTAATCTCGAAGGTATCTTCGGAACCAAGAGTGATAGGAGCTTGGTTCTGGTATTGAAATTTACGTCTCACCATACCCTACGTCACGCGCACGTCGGTGCGTCGCTGTCGTTATTACGTGACCGTTTCCATTCGCCTATAACGTTATTTTATACACTAAAATGCAGCACAAAATGCCGTAAAATGGGGTTGGCAATCTCGAAGATATCTCAGCATCCCTACACGTGATCAGGCTGGGACCAATTTTTCCATGTAGGGGACGCTAAACCCTTCAAGATGCACCCCTTGGGGTGTGCGGGATGATAGTTTTTGACTGGTTTCAACAGCGTCAAAGTACGCGCAAATTCGCGACATTTCGTACACAAAACGCGCTCCCATATAGCTACTAAGGGGGAGCTAATCTCGAAGGTATCTTCGGAACCAAGAGTGATAGGAGCTTGGTTCTGGTATTGAAATTTACGTCTCACCATACCCTACGTCACGCGCACGTCGGTGCGTCGCTGTCGTTATTACGTGACCGTTTCCATTCGCCTATAACGTTATTTTATACACTAAAATGCAGCACAAAATGCCGTAAAATGGGGTTGGCAATCTCGAAGATATCTCAGCATCCCTACACGTGATCAGGCTGGGACCAATTTTTCCATGTAGGGGACGCTAAACCCTTCAAGATGCACCCCTTGGGGTGTGCGGGATGATAGTTTTTGACTGGTTTCAACAGCGTCAAAGTACGCGCAAATTCGCGACATTTCGTACACAAAACGCGCTCCCATATAGCTACTAAGGGGGAGCTAATCTCGAAGGTATCTTCGGAACCAAGAGTGATAGGAGCTTGGTTCTGGTATTGAAATTTACGTCTCACCATACCCTACGTCACGCGCACGTCGGTGCGTCGCTGTCGTTATTACGTGACCGTTTCCATTCGCCTATAACGTTATTTTATACACTAAAATGCAGCACAAAATGCCGTAAAATGGGGTTGGCAATCTCGAAGATATCTCAGCATCCCTACACGTGATCAGGCTGGGACCAATTTTTCCATGTAGGGGACGCTAAACCCTTCAAGATGCACCCCTTGGGGTGTGCGGGATGATAGTTTTTGACTGGTTTCAACAGCGTCAAAGTACGCGCAAATTCGCGACATTTCGTACACAAAACGCGCTCCCATATAGCTACTAAGGGGGAGCTAATCTCGAAGGTATCTTCGGAACCAAGAGTGATAGGAGCTTGGTTCTGGTATTGAAATTTACGTCTCACCATACCCTACGTCACGCGCACGTCGGTGCGTCGCTGTCGTTATTACGTGACCGTTTCCATTCGCCTATAACGTTATTTTATACACTAAAATGCAGCACAAAATGCCGTAAAATGGGGTTGGCAATCTCGAAGATATCTCAGCATCCCTACACGTGATCAGGCTGGGACCAATTTTTCCATGTAGGGGACGCTAAACCCTTCAAGATGCACCCCTTGGGGTGTGCGGGATGATAGTTTTTGACTGGTTTCAACAGCGTCAAAGTACGCGCAAATTCGCGACATTTCGTACACAAAACGCGCTCCCATATAGCTACTAAGGGGGAGCTAATCTCGAAGGTATCTTCGGAACCAAGAGTGATAGGAGCTTGGTTCTGGTATTGAAATTTACGTCTCACCATACCCTACGTCACGCGCACGTCGGTGCGTCGCTGTCGTTATTACGTGACCGTTTCCATTCGCCTATAACGTTATTTTATACACTAAAATGCAGCACAAAATGCCGTAAAATGGGGTTGGCAATCTCGAAGATATCTCAGCATCCCTACACGTGATCAGGCTGGGACCAATTTTTCCATGTAGGGGACGCTAAACCCTTCAAGATGCACCCCTTGGGGTGTGCGGGATGATAGTTTTTGACTGGTTTCAACAGCGTCAAAGTACGCGCAAATTCGCGACATTTCGTACACAAAACGCGCTCCCATATAGCTACTAAGGGGGAGCTAATCTCGAAGGTATCTTCGGAACCAAGAGTGATAGGAGCTTGGTTCTGGTATTGAAATTTACGTCTCACCATACCCTACGTCACGCGCACGTCGGTGCGTCGCTGTCGTTATTACGTGACCGTTTCCATTCGCCTATAACGTTATTTTATACACTAAAATGCAGCACAAAATGCCGTAAAATGGGGTTGGCAATCTCGAAGATATCTCAGCATCCCTACACGTGATCAGGCTGGGACCAATTTTTCCATGTAGGGGACGCTAAACCCTTCAAGATGCACCCCTTGGGGTGTGCGGGATGATAGTTTTTGACTGGTTTCAACAGCGTCAAAGTACGCGCAAATTCGCGACATTTCGTACACAAAACGCGCTCCCATATAGCTACTAAGGGGGAGCTAATCTCGAAGGTATCTTCGGAACCAAGAGTGATAGGAGCTTGGTTCTGGTATTGAAATTTACGTCTCACCATACCCTACGTCACGCGCACGTCGGTGCGTCGCTGTCGTTATTACGTGACCGTTTCCATTCGCCTATAACGTTATTTTATACACTAAAATGCAGCACAAAATGCCGTAAAATGGGGTTGGCAATCTCGAAGATATCTCAGCATCCCTACACGTGATCAGGCTGGGACCAATTTTTCCATGTAGGGGACGCTAAACCCTTCAAGATGCACCCCTTGGGGTGTGCGGGATGATAGTTTTTGACTGGTTTCAACAGCGTCAAAGTACGCGCAAATTCGCGACATTTCGTACACAAAACGCGCTCCCATATAGCTACTAAGGGGGAGCTAATCTCGAAGGTATCTTCGGAACCAAGAGTGATAGGAGCTTGGTTCTGGTATTGAAATTTACGTCTCACCATACCCTACGTCACGCGCACGTCGGTGCGTCGCTGTCGTTATTACGTGACCGTTTCCATTCGCCTATAACGTTATTTTATACACTAAAATGCAGCACAAAATGCCGTAAAATGGGGTTGGCAATCTCGAAGATATCTCAGCATCCCTACACGTGATCAGGCTGGGACCAATTTTTCCATGTAGGGGACGCTAAACCCTTCAAGATGCACCCCTTGGGGTGTGCGGGATGATAGTTTTTGACTGGTTTCAACAGCGTCAAAGTACGCGCAAATTCGCGACATTTCGTACACAAAACGCGCTCCCATATAGCTACTAAGGGGGAGCTAATCTCGAAGGTATCTTCGGAACCAAGAGTGATAGGAGCTTGGTTCTGGTATTGAAATTTACGTCTCACCATACCCTACGTCACGCGCACGTCGGTGCGTCGCTGTCGTTATTACGTGACCGTTTCCATTCGCCTATAACGTTATTTTATACACTAAAATGCAGCACAAAATGCCGTAAAATGGGGTTGGCAATCTCGAAGATATCTCAGCATCCCTACACGTGATCAGGCTGGGACCAATTTTTCCATGTAGGGGACGCTAAACCCTTCAAGATGCACCCCTTGGGGTGTGCGGGATGATAGTTTTTGACTGGTTTCAACAGCGTCAAAGTACGCGCAAATTCGCGACATTTCGTACACAAAACGCGCTCCCATATAGCTACTAAGGGGGAGCTAATCTCGAAGGTATCTTCGGAACCAAGAGTGATAGGAGCTTGGTTCTGGTATTGAAATTTACGTCTCACCATACCCTACGTCACGCGCACGTCGGTGCGTCGCTGTCGTTATTACGTGACCGTTTCCATTCGCCTATAACGTTATTTTATACACTAAAATGCAGCACAAAATGCCGTAAAATGGGGTTGGCAATCTCGAAGATATCTCAGCATCCCTACACGTGATCAGGCTGGGACCAATTTTTCCATGTAGGGGACGCTAAACCCTTCAAGATGCACCCCTTGGGGTGTGCGGGATGATAGTTTTTGACTGGTTTCAACAGCGTCAAAGTACGCGCAAATTCGCGACATTTCGTACACAAAACGCGCTCCCATATAGCTACTAAGGGGGAGCTAATCTCGAAGGTATCTTCGGAACCAAGAGTGATAGGAGCTTGGTTCTGGTATTGAAATTTACGTCTCACCATACCCTACGTCACGCGCACGTCGGTGCGTCGCTGTCGTTATTACGTGACCGTTTCCATTCGCCTATAACGTTATTTTATACACTAAAATGCAGCACAAAATGCCGTAAAATGGGGTTGGCAATCTCGAAGATATCTCAGCATCCCTACACGTGATCAGGCTGGGACCAATTTTTCCATGTAGGGGACGCTAAACCCTTCAAGATGCACCCCTTGGGGTGTGCGGGATGATAGTTTTTGACTGGTTTCAACAGCGTCAAAGTACGCGCAAATTCGCGACATTTCGTACACAAAACGCGCTCCCATATAGCTACTAAGGGGGAGCTAATCTCGAAGGTATCTTCGGAACCAAGAGTGATAGGAGCTTGGTTCTGGTATTGAAATTTACGTCTCACCATACCCTACGTCACGCGCACGTCGGTGCGTCGCTGTCGTTATTACGTGACCGTTTCCATTCGCCTATAACGTTATTTTATACACTAAAATGCAGCACAAAATGCCGTAAAATGGGGTTGGCAATCTCGAAGATATCTCAGCATCCCTACACGTGATCAGGCTGGGACCAATTTTTCCATGTAGGGGACGCTAAACCCTTCAAGATGCACCCCTTGGGGTGTGCGGGATGATAGTTTTTGACTGGTTTCAACAGCGTCAAAGTACGCGCAAATTCGCGACATTTCGTACACAAAACGCGCTCCCATATAGCTACTAAGGGGGAGCTAATCTCGAAGGTATCTTCGGAACCAAGAGTGATAGGAGCTTGGTTCTGGTATTGAAATTTACGTCTCACCATACCCTACGTCACGCGCACGTCGGTGCGTCGCTGTCGTTATTACGTGACCGTTTCCATTCGCCTATAACGTTATTTTATACACTAAAATGCAGCACAAAATGCCGTAAAATGGGGTTGGCAATCTCGAAGATATCTCAGCATCCCTACACGTGATCAGGCTGGGACCAATTTTTCCATGTAGGGGACGCTAAACCCTTCAAGATGCACCCCTTGGGGTGTGCGGGATGATAGTTTTTGACTGGTTTCAACAGCGTCAAAGTACGCGCAAATTCGCGACATTTCGTACACAAAACGCGCTCCCATATAGCTACTAAGGGGGAGCTAATCTCGAAGGTATCTTCGGAACCAAGAGTGATAGGAGCTTGGTTCTGGTATTGAAATTTACGTCTCACCATACCCTACGTCACGCGCACGTCGGTGCGTCGCTGTCGTTATTACGTGACCGTTTCCATTCGCCTATAACGTTATTTTATACACTAAAATGCAGCACAAAATGCCGTAAAATGGGGTTGGCAATCTCGAAGATATCTCAGCATCCCTACACGTGATCAGGCTGGGACCAATTTTTCCATGTAGGGGACGCTAAACCCTTCAAGATGCACCCCTTGGGGTGTGCGGGATGATAGTTTTTGACTGGTTTCAACAGCGTCAAAGTACGCGCAAATTCGCGACATTTCGTACACAAAACGCGCTCCCATATAGCTACTAAGGGGGAGCTAATCTCGAAGGTATCTTCGGAACCAAGAGTGATAGGAGCTTGGTTCTGGTATTGAAATTTACGTCTCACCATACCCTACGTCACGCGCACGTCGGTGCGTCGCTGTCGTTATTACGTGACCGTTTCCATTCGCCTATAACGTTATTTTATACACTAAAATGCAGCACAAAATGCCGTAAAATGGGGTTGGCAATCTCGAAGATATCTCAGCATCCCTACACGTGATCAGGCTGGGACCAATTTTTCCATGTAGGGGACGCTAAACCCTTCAAGATGCACCCCTTGGGGTGTGCGGGATGATAGTTTTTGACTGGTTTCAACAGCGTCAAAGTACGCGCAAATTCGCGACATTTCGTACACAAAACGCGCTCCCATATAGCTACTAAGGGGGAGCTAATCTCGAAGGTATCTTCGGAACCAAGAGTGATAGGAGCTTGGTTCTGGTATTGAAATTTACGTCTCACCATACCCTACGTCACGCGCACGTCGGTGCGTCGCTGTCGTTATTACGTGACCGTTTCCATTCGCCTATAACGTTATTTTATACACTAAAATGCAGCACAAAATGCCGTAAAATGGGGTTGGCAATCTCGAAGATATCTCAGCATCCCTACACGTGATCAGGCTGGGACCAATTTTTCCATGTAGGGGACGCTAAACCCTTCAAGATGCACCCCTTGGGGTGTGCGGGATGATAGTTTTTGACTGGTTTCAACAGCGTCAAAGTACGCGCAAATTCGCGACATTTCGTACACAAAACGCGCTCCCATATAGCTACTAAGGGGGAGCTAATCTCGAAGGTATCTTCGGAACCAAGAGTGATAGGAGCTTGGTTCTGGTATTGAAATTTACGTCTCACCATACCCTACGTCACGCGCACGTCGGTGCGTCGCTGTCGTTATTACGTGACCGTTTCCATTCGCCTATAACGTTATTTTATACACTAAAATGCAGCACAAAATGCCGTAAAATGGGGTTGGCAATCTCGAAGATATCTCAGCATCCCTACACGTGATCAGGCTGGGACCAATTTTTCCATGTAGGGGACGCTAAACCCTTCAAGATGCACCCCTTGGGGTGTGCGGGATGATAGTTTTTGACTGGTTTCAACAGCGTCAAAGTACGCGCAAATTCGCGACATTTCGTACACAAAACGCGCTCCCATATAGCTACTAAGGGGGAGCTAATCTCGAAGGTATCTTCGGAACCAAGAGTGATAGGAGCTTGGTTCTGGTATTGAAATTTACGTCTCACCATACCCTACGTCACGCGCACGTCGGTGCGTCGCTGTCGTTATTACGTGACCGTTTCCATTCGCCTATAACGTTATTTTATACACTAAAATGCAGCACAAAATGCCGTAAAATGGGGTTGGCAATCTCGAAGATATCTCAGCATCCCTACACGTGATCAGGCTGGGACCAATTTTTCCATGTAGGGGACGCTAAACCCTTCAAGATGCACCCCTTGGGGTGTGCGGGATGATAGTTTTTGACTGGTTTCAACAGCGTCAAAGTACGCGCAAATTCGCGACATTTCGTACACAAAACGCGCTCCCATATAGCTACTAAGGGGGAGCTAATCTCGAAGGTATCTTCGGAACCAAGAGTGATAGGAGCTTGGTTCTGGTATTGAAATTTACGTCTCACCATACCCTACGTCACGCGCACGTCGGTGCGTCGCTGTCGTTATTACGTGACCGTTTCCATTCGCCTATAACGTTATTTTATACACTAAAATGCAGCACAAAATGCCGTAAAATGGGGTTGGCAATCTCGAAGATATCTCAGCATCCCTACACGTGATCAGGCTGGGACCAATTTTTCCATGTAGGGGACGCTAAACCCTTCAAGATGCACCCCTTGGGGTGTGCGGGATGATAGTTTTTGACTGGTTTCAACAGCGTCAAAGTACGCGCAAATTCGCGACATTTCGTACACAAAACGCGCTCCCATATAGCTACTAAGGGGGAGCTAATCTCGAAGGTATCTTCGGAACCAAGAGTGATAGGAGCTTGGTTCTGGTATTGAAATTTACGTCTCACCATACCCTACGTCACGCGCACGTCGGTGCGTCGCTGTCGTTATTACGTGACCGTTTCCATTCGCCTATAACGTTATTTTATACACTAAAATGCAGCACAAAATGCCGTAAAATGGGGTTGGCAATCTCGAAGATATCTCAGCATCCCTACACGTGATCAGGCTGGGACCAATTTTTCCATGTAGGGGACGCTAAACCCTTCAAGATGCACCCCTTGGGGTGTGCGGGATGATAGTTTTTGACTGGTTTCAACAGCGTCAAAGTACGCGCAAATTCGCGACATTTCGTACACAAAACGCGCTCCCATATAGCTACTAAGGGGGAGCTAATCTCGAAGGTATCTTCGGAACCAAGAGTGATAGGAGCTTGGTTCTGGTATTGAAATTTACGTCTCACCATACCCTACGTCACGCGCACGTCGGTGCGTCGCTGTCGTTATTACGTGACCGTTTCCATTCGCCTATAACGTTATTTTATACACTAAAATGCAGCACAAAATGCCGTAAAATGGGGTTGGCAATCTCGAAGATATCTCAGCATCCCTACACGTGATCAGGCTGGGACCAATTTTTCCATGTAGGGGACGCTAAACCCTTCAAGATGCACCCCTTGGGGTGTGCGGGATGATAGTTTTTGACTGGTTTCAACAGCGTCAAAGTACGCGCAAATTCGCGACATTTCGTACACAAAACGCGCTCCCATATAGCTACTAAGGGGGAGCTAATCTCGAAGGTATCTTCGGAACCAAGAGTGATAGGAGCTTGGTTCTGGTATTGAAATTTACGTCTCACCATACCCTACGTCACGCGCACGTCGGTGCGTCGCTGTCGTTATTACGTGACCGTTTCCATTCGCCTATAACGTTATTTTATACACTAAAATGCAGCACAAAATGCCGTAAAATGGGGTTGGCAATCTCGAAGATATCTCAGCATCCCTACACGTGATCAGGCTGGGACCAATTTTTCCATGTAGGGGACGCTAAACCCTTCAAGATGCACCCCTTGGGGTGTGCGGGATGATAGTTTTTGACTGGTTTCAACAGCGTCAAAGTACGCGCAAATTCGCGACATTTCGTACACAAAACGCGCTCCCATATAGCTACTAAGGGGGAGCTAATCTCGAAGGTATCTTCGGAACCAAGAGTGATAGGAGCTTGGTTCTGGTATTGAAATTTACGTCTCACCATACCCTACGTCACGCGCACGTCGGTGCGTCGCTGTCGTTATTACGTGACCGTTTCCATTCGCCTATAACGTTATTTTATACACTAAAATGCAGCACAAAATGCCGTAAAATGGGGTTGGCAATCTCGAAGATATCTCAGCATCCCTACACGTGATCAGGCTGGGACCAATTTTTCCATGTAGGGGACGCTAAACCCTTCAAGATGCACCCCTTGGGGTGTGCGGGATGATAGTTTTTGACTGGTTTCAACAGCGTCAAAGTACGCGCAAATTCGCGACATTTCGTACACAAAACGCGCTCCCATATAGCTACTAAGGGGGAGCTAATCTCGAAGGTATCTTCGGAACCAAGAGTGATAGGAGCTTGGTTCTGGTATTGAAATTTACGTCTCACCATACCCTACGTCACGCGCACGTCGGTGCGTCGCTGTCGTTATTACGTGACCGTTTCCATTCGCCTATAACGTTATTTTATACACTAAAATGCAGCACAAAATGCCGTAAAATGGGGTTGGCAATCTCGAAGATATCTCAGCATCCCTACACGTGATCAGGCTGGGACCAATTTTTCCATGTAGGGGACGCTAAACCCTTCAAGATGCACCCCTTGGGGTGTGCGGGATGATAGTTTTTGACTGGTTTCAACAGCGTCAAAGTACGCGCAAATTCGCGACATTTCGTACACAAAACGCGCTCCCATATAGCTACTAAGGGGGAGCTAATCTCGAAGGTATCTTCGGAACCAAGAGTGATAGGAGCTTGGTTCTGGTATTGAAATTTACGTCTCACCATACCCTACGTCACGCGCACGTCGGTGCGTCGCTGTCGTTATTACGTGACCGTTTCCATTCGCCTATAACGTTATTTTATACACTAAAATGCAGCACAAAATGCCGTAAAATGGGGTTGGCAATCTCGAAGATATCTCAGCATCCCTACACGTGATCAGGCTGGGACCAATTTTTCCATGTAGGGGACGCTAAACCCTTCAAGATGCACCCCTTGGGGTGTGCGGGATGATAGTTTTTGACTGGTTTCAACAGCGTCAAAGTACGCGCAAATTCGCGACATTTCGTACACAAAACGCGCTCCCATATAGCTACTAAGGGGGAGCTAATCTCGAAGGTATCTTCGGAACCAAGAGTGATAGGAGCTTGGTTCTGGTATTGAAATTTACGTCTCACCATACCCTACGTCACGCGCACGTCGGTGCGTCGCTGTCGTTATTACGTGACCGTTTCCATTCGCCTATAACGTTATTTTATACACTAAAATGCAGCACAAAATGCCGTAAAATGGGGTTGGCAATCTCGAAGATATCTCAGCATCCCTACACGTGATCAGGCTGGGACCAATTTTTCCATGTAGGGGACGCTAAACCCTTCAAGATGCACCCCTTGGGGTGTGCGGGATGATAGTTTTTGACTGGTTTCAACAGCGTCAAAGTACGCGCAAATTCGCGACATTTCGTACACAAAACGCGCTCCCATATAGCTACTAAGGGGGAGCTAATCTCGAAGGTATCTTCGGAACCAAGAGTGATAGGAGCTTGGTTCTGGTATTGAAATTTACGTCTCACCATACCCTACGTCACGCGCACGTCGGTGCGTCGCTGTCGTTATTACGTGACCGTTTCCATTCGCCTATAACGTTATTTTATACACTAAAATGCAGCACAAAATGCCGTAAAATGGGGTTGGCAATCTCGAAGATATCTCAGCATCCCTACACGTGATCAGGCTGGGACCAATTTTTCCATGTAGGGGACGCTAAACCCTTCAAGATGCACCCCTTGGGGTGTGCGGGATGATAGTTTTTGACTGGTTTCAACAGCGTCAAAGTACGCGCAAATTCGCGACATTTCGTACACAAAACGCGCTCCCATATAGCTACTAAGGGGGAGCTAATCTCGAAGGTATCTTCGGAACCAAGAGTGATAGGAGCTTGGTTCTGGTATTGAAATTTACGTCTCACCATACCCTACGTCACGCGCACGTCGGTGCGTCGCTGTCGTTATTACGTGACCGTTTCCATTCGCCTATAACGTTATTTTATACACTAAAATGCAGCACAAAATGCCGTAAAATGGGGTTGGCAATCTCGAAGATATCTCAGCATCCCTACACGTGATCAGGCTGGGACCAATTTTTCCATGTAGGGGACGCTAAACCCTTCAAGATGCACCCCTTGGGGTGTGCGGGATGATAGTTTTTGACTGGTTTCAACAGCGTCAAAGTACGCGCAAATTCGCGACATTTCGTACACAAAACGCGCTCCCATATAGCTACTAAGGGGGAGCTAATCTCGAAGGTATCTTCGGAACCAAGAGTGATAGGAGCTTGGTTCTGGTATTGAAATTTACGTCTCACCATACCCTACGTCACGCGCACGTCGGTGCGTCGCTGTCGTTATTACGTGACCGTTTCCATTCGCCTATAACGTTATTTTATACACTAAAATGCAGCACAAAATGCCGTAAAATGGGGTTGGCAATCTCGAAGATATCTCAGCATCCCTACACGTGATCAGGCTGGGACCAATTTTTCCATGTAGGGGACGCTAAACCCTTCAAGATGCACCCCTTGGGGTGTGCGGGATGATAGTTTTTGACTGGTTTCAACAGCGTCAAAGTACGCGCAAATTCGCGACATTTCGTACACAAAACGCGCTCCCATATAGCTACTAAGGGGGAGCTAATCTCGAAGGTATCTTCGGAACCAAGAGTGATAGGAGCTTGGTTCTGGTATTGAAATTTACGTCTCACCATACCCTACGTCACGCGCACGTCGGTGCGTCGCTGTCGTTATTACGTGACCGTTTCCATTCGCCTATAACGTTATTTTATACACTAAAATGCAGCACAAAATGCCGTAAAATGGGGTTGGCAATCTCGAAGATATCTCAGCATCCCTACACGTGATCAGGCTGGGACCAATTTTTCCATGTAGGGGACGCTAAACCCTTCAAGATGCACCCCTTGGGGTGTGCGGGATGATAGTTTTTGACTGGTTTCAACAGCGTCAAAGTACGCGCAAATTCGCGACATTTCGTACACAAAACGCGCTCCCATATAGCTACTAAGGGGGAGCTAATCTCGAAGGTATCTTCGGAACCAAGAGTGATAGGAGCTTGGTTCTGGTATTGAAATTTACGTCTCACCATACCCTACGTCACGCGCACGTCGGTGCGTCGCTGTCGTTATTACGTGACCGTTTCCATTCGCCTATAACGTTATTTTATACACTAAAATGCAGCACAAAATGCCGTAAAATGGGGTTGGCAATCTCGAAGATATCTCAGCATCCCTACACGTGATCAGGCTGGGACCAATTTTTCCATGTAGGGGACGCTAAACCCTTCAAGATGCACCCCTTGGGGTGTGCGGGATGATAGTTTTTGACTGGTTTCAACAGCGTCAAAGTACGCGCAAATTCGCGACATTTCGTACACAAAACGCGCTCCCATATAGCTACTAAGGGGGAGCTAATCTCGAAGGTATCTTCGGAACCAAGAGTGATAGGAGCTTGGTTCTGGTATTGAAATTTACGTCTCACCATACCCTACGTCACGCGCACGTCGGTGCGTCGCTGTCGTTATTACGTGACCGTTTCCATTCGCCTATAACGTTATTTTATACACTAAAATGCAGCACAAAATGCCGTAAAATGGGGTTGGCAATCTCGAAGATATCTCAGCATCCCTACACGTGATCAGGCTGGGACCAATTTTTCCATGTAGGGGACGCTAAACCCTTCAAGATGCACCCCTTGGGGTGTGCGGGATGATAGTTTTTGACTGGTTTCAACAGCGTCAAAGTACGCGCAAATTCGCGACATTTCGTACACAAAACGCGCTCCCATATAGCTACTAAGGGGGAGCTAATCTCGAAGGTATCTTCGGAACCAAGAGTGATAGGAGCTTGGTTCTGGTATTGAAATTTACGTCTCACCATACCCTACGTCACGCGCACGTCGGTGCGTCGCTGTCGTTATTACGTGACCGTTTCCATTCGCCTATAACGTTATTTTATACACTAAAATGCAGCACAAAATGCCGTAAAATGGGGTTGGCAATCTCGAAGATATCTCAGCATCCCTACACGTGATCAGGCTGGGACCAATTTTTCCATGTAGGGGACGCTAAACCCTTCAAGATGCACCCCTTGGGGTGTGCGGGATGATAGTTTTTGACTGGTTTCAACAGCGTCAAAGTACGCGCAAATTCGCGACATTTCGTACACAAAACGCGCTCCCATATAGCTACTAAGGGGGAGCTAATCTCGAAGGTATCTTCGGAACCAAGAGTGATAGGAGCTTGGTTCTGGTATTGAAATTTACGTCTCACCATACCCTACGTCACGCGCACGTCGGTGCGTCGCTGTCGTTATTACGTGACCGTTTCCATTCGCCTATAACGTTATTTTATACACTAAAATGCAGCACAAAATGCCGTAAAATGGGGTTGGCAATCTCGAAGATATCTCAGCATCCCTACACGTGATCAGGCTGGGACCAATTTTTCCATGTAGGGGACGCTAAACCCTTCAAGATGCACCCCTTGGGGTGTGCGGGATGATAGTTTTTGACTGGTTTCAACAGCGTCAAAGTACGCGCAAATTCGCGACATTTCGTACACAAAACGCGCTCCCATATAGCTACTAAGGGGGAGCTAATCTCGAAGGTATCTTCGGAACCAAGAGTGATAGGAGCTTGGTTCTGGTATTGAAATTTACGTCTCACCATACCCTACGTCACGCGCACGTCGGTGCGTCGCTGTCGTTATTACGTGACCGTTTCCATTCGCCTATAACGTTATTTTATACACTAAAATGCAGCACAAAATGCCGTAAAATGGGGTTGGCAATCTCGAAGATATCTCAGCATCCCTACACGTGATCAGGCTGGGACCAATTTTTCCATGTAGGGGACGCTAAACCCTTCAAGATGCACCCCTTGGGGTGTGCGGGATGATAGTTTTTGACTGGTTTCAACAGCGTCAAAGTACGCGCAAATTCGCGACATTTCGTACACAAAACGCGCTCCCATATAGCTACTAAGGGGGAGCTAATCTCGAAGGTATCTTCGGAACCAAGAGTGATAGGAGCTTGGTTCTGGTATTGAAATTTACGTCTCACCATACCCTACGTCACGCGCACGTCGGTGCGTCGCTGTCGTTATTACGTGACCGTTTCCATTCGCCTATAACGTTATTTTATACACTAAAATGCAGCACAAAATGCCGTAAAATGGGGTTGGCAATCTCGAAGATATCTCAGCATCCCTACACGTGATCAGGCTGGGACCAATTTTTCCATGTAGGGGACGCTAAACCCTTCAAGATGCACCCCTTGGGGTGTGCGGGATGATAGTTTTTGACTGGTTTCAACAGCGTCAAAGTACGCGCAAATTCGCGACATTTCGTACACAAAACGCGCTCCCATATAGCTACTAAGGGGGAGCTAATCTCGAAGGTATCTTCGGAACCAAGAGTGATAGGAGCTTGGTTCTGGTATTGAAATTTACGTCTCACCATACCCTACGTCACGCGCACGTCGGTGCGTCGCTGTCGTTATTACGTGACCGTTTCCATTCGCCTATAACGTTATTTTATACACTAAAATGCAGCACAAAATGCCGTAAAATGGGGTTGGCAATCTCGAAGATATCTCAGCATCCCTACACGTGATCAGGCTGGGACCAATTTTTCCATGTAGGGGACGCTAAACCCTTCAAGATGCACCCCTTGGGGTGTGCGGGATGATAGTTTTTGACTGGTTTCAACAGCGTCAAAGTACGCGCAAATTCGCGACATTTCGTACACAAAACGCGCTCCCATATAGCTACTAAGGGGGAGCTAATCTCGAAGGTATCTTCGGAACCAAGAGTGATAGGAGCTTGGTTCTGGTATTGAAATTTACGTCTCACCATACCCTACGTCACGCGCACGTCGGTGCGTCGCTGTCGTTATTACGTGACCGTTTCCATTCGCCTATAACGTTATTTTATACACTAAAATGCAGCACAAAATGCCGTAAAATGGGGTTGGCAATCTCGAAGATATCTCAGCATCCCTACACGTGATCAGGCTGGGACCAATTTTTCCATGTAGGGGACGCTAAACCCTTCAAGATGCACCCCTTGGGGTGTGCGGGATGATAGTTTTTGACTGGTTTCAACAGCGTCAAAGTACGCGCAAATTCGCGACATTTCGTACACAAAACGCGCTCCCATATAGCTACTAAGGGGGAGCTAATCTCGAAGGTATCTTCGGAACCAAGAGTGATAGGAGCTTGGTTCTGGTATTGAAATTTACGTCTCACCATACCCTACGTCACGCGCACGTCGGTGCGTCGCTGTCGTTATTACGTGACCGTTTCCATTCGCCTATAACGTTATTTTATACACTAAAATGCAGCACAAAATGCCGTAAAATGGGGTTGGCAATCTCGAAGATATCTCAGCATCCCTACACGTGATCAGGCTGGGACCAATTTTTCCATGTAGGGGACGCTAAACCCTTCAAGATGCACCCCTTGGGGTGTGCGGGATGATAGTTTTTGACTGGTTTCAACAGCGTCAAAGTACGCGCAAATTCGCGACATTTCGTACACAAAACGCGCTCCCATATAGCTACTAAGGGGGAGCTAATCTCGAAGGTATCTTCGGAACCAAGAGTGATAGGAGCTTGGTTCTGGTATTGAAATTTACGTCTCACCATACCCTACGTCACGCGCACGTCGGTGCGTCGCTGTCGTTATTACGTGACCGTTTCCATTCGCCTATAACGTTATTTTATACACTAAAATGCAGCACAAAATGCCGTAAAATGGGGTTGGCAATCTCGAAGATATCTCAGCATCCCTACACGTGATCAGGCTGGGACCAATTTTTCCATGTAGGGGACGCTAAACCCTTCAAGATGCACCCCTTGGGGTGTGCGGGATGATAGTTTTTGACTGGTTTCAACAGCGTCAAAGTACGCGCAAATTCGCGACATTTCGTACACAAAACGCGCTCCCATATAGCTACTAAGGGGGAGCTAATCTCGAAGGTATCTTCGGAACCAAGAGTGATAGGAGCTTGGTTCTGGTATTGAAATTTACGTCTCACCATACCCTACGTCACGCGCACGTCGGTGCGTCGCTGTCGTTATTACGTGACCGTTTCCATTCGCCTATAACGTTATTTTATACACTAAAATGCAGCACAAAATGCCGTAAAATGGGGTTGGCAATCTCGAAGATATCTCAGCATCCCTACACGTGATCAGGCTGGGACCAATTTTTCCATGTAGGGGACGCTAAACCCTTCAAGATGCACCCCTTGGGGTGTGCGGGATGATAGTTTTTGACTGGTTTCAACAGCGTCAAAGTACGCGCAAATTCGCGACATTTCGTACACAAAACGCGCTCCCATATAGCTACTAAGGGGGAGCTAATCTCGAAGGTATCTTCGGAACCAAGAGTGATAGGAGCTTGGTTCTGGTATTGAAATTTACGTCTCACCATACCCTACGTCACGCGCACGTCGGTGCGTCGCTGTCGTTATTACGTGACCGTTTCCATTCGCCTATAACGTTATTTTATACACTAAAATGCAGCACAAAATGCCGTAAAATGGGGTTGGCAATCTCGAAGATATCTCAGCATCCCTACACGTGATCAGGCTGGGACCAATTTTTCCATGTAGGGGACGCTAAACCCTTCAAGATGCACCCCTTGGGGTGTGCGGGATGATAGTTTTTGACTGGTTTCAACAGCGTCAAAGTACGCGCAAATTCGCGACATTTCGTACACAAAACGCGCTCCCATATAGCTACTAAGGGGGAGCTAATCTCGAAGGTATCTTCGGAACCAAGAGTGATAGGAGCTTGGTTCTGGTATTGAAATTTACGTCTCACCATACCCTACGTCACGCGCACGTCGGTGCGTCGCTGTCGTTATTACGTGACCGTTTCCATTCGCCTATAACGTTATTTTATACACTAAAATGCAGCACAAAATGCCGTAAAATGGGGTTGGCAATCTCGAAGATATCTCAGCATCCCTACACGTGATCAGGCTGGGACCAATTTTTCCATGTAGGGGACGCTAAACCCTTCAAGATGCACCCCTTGGGGTGTGCGGGATGATAGTTTTTGACTGGTTTCAACAGCGTCAAAGTATGCGCAAATTCGCGACATTTCGTACACAAAACGCGCTCCCATATAGCTACTAAGGGGGAGCTAATCTCGAAGGTATCTTCGGAACCAAGAGTGATAGGAGCTTGGTTCTGGTATTGAAATTTACGTCTCACCATACCCTACGTCACGCGCACGTCGGTGCGTCGCTGTCGTTATTACGTGACCGTTTCCATTCGCCTATAACGTTATTTTATACACTAAAATGCAGCACAAAATGCCGTAAAATGGGGTTGGCAATCTCGAAGATATCTCAGCATCCCTACACGTGATCAGGCTGGGACCAATTTTTCCATGTAGGGGACGCTAAACCCTTCAAGATGCACCCCTTGGGGTGTGCGGGATGATAGTTTTTGACTGGTTTCAACAGCGTCAAAGTACGCGCAAATTCGCGACATTTCGTACACAAAACGCGCTCCCATATAGCTACTAAGGGGGAGCTAATCTCGAAGGTATCTTCGGAACCAAGAGTGATAGGAGCTTGGTTCTGGTATTGAAATTTACGTCTCACCATACCCTACGTCACGCGCACGTCGGTGCGTCGCTGTCGTTATTACGTGACCGTTTCCATTCGCCTATAACGTTATTTTATACACTAAAATGCAGCACAAAATGCCGTAAAATGGGGTTGGCAATCTCGAAGATATCTCAGCATCCCTACACGTGATCAGGCTGGGACCAATTTTTCCATGTAGGGGACGCTAAACCCTTCAAGATGCACCCCTTGGGGTGTGCGGGATGATAGTTTTTGACTGGTTTCAACAGCGTCAAAGTACGCGCAAATTCGCGACATTTCGTACACAAAACGCGCTCCCATATAGCTACTAAGGGGGAGCTAATCTCGAAGGTATCTTCGGAACCAAGAGTGATAGGAGCTTGGTTCTGGTATTGAAATTTACGTCTCACCATACCCTACGTCACGCGCACGTCGGTGCGTCGCTGTCGTTATTACGTGACCGTTTCCATTCGCCTATAACGTTATTTTATACACTAAAATGCAGCACAAAATGCCGTAAAATGGGGTTGGCAATCTCGAAGATATCTCAGCATCCCTACACGTGATCAGGCTGGGACCAATTTTTCCATGTAGGGGACGCTAAACCCTTCAAGATGCACCCCTTGGGGTGTGCGGGATGATAGTTTTTGACTGGTTTCAACAGCGTCAAAGTACGCGCAAATTCGCGACATTTCGTACACAAAACGCGCTCCCATATAGCTACTAAGGGGGAGCTAATCTCGAAGGTATCTTCGGAACCAAGAGTGATAGGAGCTTGGTTCTGGTATTGAAATTTACGTCTCACCATACCCTACGTCACGCGCACGTCGGTGCGTCGCTGTCGTTATTACGTGACCGTTTCCATTCGCCTATAACGTTATTTTATACACTAAAATGCAGCACAAAATGCCGTAAAATGGGGTTGGCAATCTCGAAGATATCTCAGCATCCCTACACGTGATCAGGCTGGGACCAATTTTTCCATGTAGGGGACGCTAAACCCTTCAAGATGCACCCCTTGGGGTGTGCGGGATGATAGTTTTTGACTGGTTTCAACAGCGTCAAAGTACGCGCAAATTCGCGACATTTCGTACACAAAACGCGCTCCCATATAGCTACTAAGGGGGAGCTAATCTCGAAGGTATCTTCGGAACCAAGAGTGATAGGAGCTTGGTTCTGGTATTGAAATTTACGTCTCACCATACCCTACGTCACGCGCACGTCGGTGCGTCGCTGTCGTTATTACGTGACCGTTTCCATTCGCCTATAACGTTATTTTATACACTAAAATGCAGCACAAAATGCCGTAAAATGGGGTTGGCAATCTCGAAGATATCTCAGCATCCCTACACGTGATCAGGCTGGGACCAATTTTTCCATGTAGGGGACGCTAAACCCTTCAAGATGCACCCCTTGGGGTGTGCGGGATGATAGTTTTTGACTGGTTTCAACAGCGTCAAAGTACGCGCAAATTCGCGACATTTCGTACACAAAACGCGCTCCCATATAGCTACTAAGGGGGAGCTAATCTCGAAGGTATCTTCGGAACCAAGAGTGATAGGAGCTTGGTTCTGGTATTGAAATTTACGTCTCACCATACCCTACGTCACGCGCACGTCGGTGCGTCGCTGTCGTTATTACGTGACCGTTTCCATTCGCCTATAACGTTATTTTATACACTAAAATGCAGCACAAAATGCCGTAAAATGGGGTTGGCAATCTCGAAGATATCTCAGCATCCCTACACGTGATCAGGCTGGGACCAATTTTTCCATGTAGGGGACGCTAAACCCTTCAAGATGCACCCCTTGGGGTGTGCGGGATGATAGTTTTTGACTGGTTTCAACAGCGTCAAAGTACGCGCAAATTCGCGACATTTCGTACACAAAACGCGCTCCCATATAGCTACTAAGGGGGAGCTAATCTCGAAGGTATCTTCGGAACCAAGAGTGATAGGAGCTTGGTTCTGGTATTGAAATTTACGTCTCACCATACCCTACGTCACGCGCACGTCGGTGCGTCGCTGTCGTTATTACGTGACCGTTTCCATTCGCCTATAACGTTATTTTATACACTAAAATGCAGCACAAAATGCCGTAAAATGGGGTTGGCAATCTCGAAGATATCTCAGCATCCCTACACGTGATCAGGCTGGGACCAATTTTTCCATGTAGGGGACGCTAAACCCTTCAAGATGCACCCCTTGGGGTGTGCGGGATGATAGTTTTTGACTGGTTTCAACAGCGTCAAAGTACGCGCAAATTCGCGACATTTCGTACACAAAACGCGCTCCCATATAGCTACTAAGGGGGAGCTAATCTCGAAGGTATCTTCGGAACCAAGAGTGATAGGAGCTTGGTTCTGGTATTGAAATTTACGTCTCACCATACCCTACGTCACGCGCACGTCGGTGCGTCGCTGTCGTTATTACGTGACCGTTTCCATTCGCCTATAACGTTATTTTATACACTAAAATGCAGCACAAAATGCCGTAAAATGGGGTTGGCAATCTCGAAGATATCTCAGCATCCCTACACGTGATCAGGCTGGGACCAATTTTTCCATGTAGGGGACGCTAAACCCTTCAAGATGCACCCCTTGGGGTGTGCGGGATGATAGTTTTTGACTGGTTTCAACAGCGTCAAAGTACGCGCAAATTCGCGACATTTCGTACACAAAACGCGCTCCCATATAGCTACTAAGGGGGAGCTAATCTCGAAGGTATCTTCGGAACCAAGAGTGATAGGAGCTTGGTTCTGGTATTGAAATTTACGTCTCACCATACCCTACGTCACGCGCACGTCGGTGCGTCGCTGTCGTTATTACGTGACCGTTTCCATTCGCCTATAACGTTATTTTATACACTAAAATGCAGCACAAAATGCCGTAAAATGGGGTTGGCAATCTCGAAGATATCTCAGCATCCCTACACGTGATCAGGCTGGGACCAATTTTTCCATGTAGGGGACGCTAAACCCTTCAAGATGCACCCCTTGGGGTGTGCGGGATGATAGTTTTTGACTGGTTTCAACAGCGTCAAAGTATGCGCAAATTAGCGACATTTCGTACACAAAACGCGCTCCCATATAGCTACTAAGGGGGAGCTAATCTCGAAGGTATCTTCGGAACCAAGAGTGATAGGAGCTTGGTTCTGGTATTGAAATTTACGTCTCACCATACCCTACGTCACGCGCACGTCGGTGCGTCGCTGTCGTTATTACGTGACCGTTTCCATTCGCCTATAACGTTATTTTATACACTAAAATGCAGCACAAAATGCCGTAAAATGGGGTTGGCAATCTCGAAGATATCTCAGCATCCCTACACGTGATCAGGCTGGGACCAATTTTTCCATGTAGGGGACGCTAAACCCTTCAAGATGCACCCCTTGGGGTGTGCGGGATGATAGTTTTTGACTGGTTTCAACAGCGTCAAAGTATGCGCAAATTAGCGACATTTCGTACACAAAACGCGCTCCCATATAGCTACTAAGGGGGAGCTAATCTCGAAGGTATCTTCGGAACCAAGAGTGATAGGAGCTTGGTTCTGGTATTGAAATTTACGTCTCACCATACCCTACGTCACGCGCACGTCGGTGCATCGCTGGCGTTATTACGTGACAGTTTCCATTCGCCTATAACGTTATTTTATACACTAAAATGCAGCACAAAATGCCGTAAAATGGGGTTGGCAATCTCGAAGATATCTCAGCATCCCTACACGTGATCAGGCTGGGACCAATTTTTCCATGTAGGGGACGCTAAACCCTTCAAGATGCACCCCTTGGGGTGTGCGGGATGATAGTTTTTGACTGGTTTCAACAGCGTCAAAGTATGCGCAAATTAGCGACATTTCGTACACAAAACGCGCTCCCATATAGCTACTAAGGGGGAGCTAATCTCGAAGGTATCTTCGGAACCAAGAGTGATAGGAGCTTGGTTCTGGTATTGAAATTTACGTCTCACCATACCCTACGTCACGCGCACGTCGGTGCATCGCTGGCGTTATTACGTGACAGTTTCCATTCGCCTATAACGTTATTTTATACACTAAAATGCAGCACAAAATGCCGTAAAATGGGGTTGGCAATCTCGAAGATATCTCAGCATCCCTACACGTGATCAGGCTGGGACCAATTTTTCCATGTAGGGGACGCTAAACCCTTCAAGATGCACCCCTTGGGGTGTGCGGGATGATAGTTTTTGACTGGTTTCAACAGCGTCAAAGTATGCGCAAATTAGCGACATTTCGTACACAAAACGCGCTCCCATATAGCTACTAAGGGGGAGCTAATCTCGAAGGTATCTTCGGAACCAAGAGTGATAGGAGCTTGGTTCTGGTATTGAAATTTACGTCTCACCATACCCTACGTCACGCGCACGTCGGTGCATCGCTGGCGTTATTACGTGACAGTTTCCATTCGCCTATAACGTTATTTTATACACTAAAATGCAGCACAAAATGCCGTAAAATGGGGTTGGCAATCTCGAAGATATCTCAGCATCCCTACACGTGATCAGGCTGGGACCAATTTTTCCATGTAGGGGACGCTAAACCCTTCAAGATGCACCCCTTGGGGTGTGCGGGATGATAGTTTTTGACTGGTTTCAACAGCGTCAAAGTATGCGCAAATTAGCGACATTTCGTACACAAAACGCGCTCCCATATAGCTACTAAGGGGGAGCTAATCTCGAAGGTATCTTCGGAACCAAGAGTGATAGGAGCTTGGTTCTGGTATTGAAATTTACGTCTCACCATACCCTACGTCACGCGCACGTCGGTGCATCGCTGGCGTTATTACGTGACAGTTTCCATTCGCCTATAACGTTATTTTATACACTAAAATGCAGCACAAAATGCCGTAAAATGGGGTTGGCAATCTCGAAGATATCTCAGCATCCCTACACGTGATCAGGCTGGGACCAATTTTTCCATGTAGGGGACGCTAAACCCTTCAAGATGCACCCCTTGGGGTGTGCGGGATGATAGTTTTTGACTGGTTTCAACAGCGTCAAAGTATGCGCAAATTAGCGACATTTCGTACACAAAACGCGCTCCCATATAGCTACTAAGGGGGAGCTAATCTCGAAGGTATCTTCGGAACCAAGAGTGATAGGAGCTTGGTTCTGGTATTGAAATTTACGTCTCACCATACCCTACGTCACGAGCACGTCGGTGCATCGCTGGCGTTATTACGTGACAGTTTCCATTCGCCTATAACGTTATTTTATACACTAAAATGCAGCACAAAATGCCGTAAAATGGGGTTGGCAATCTCGAAGATATCTCAGCATCCCTACACGTGATCAGGCTGGGACCAATTTTTCCATGTAGGGGACGCTAAACCCTTCAAGATGCACCCCTTGGGGTGTGCGGGATGATAGTTTTTGACTGGTTTCAACAGCGTCAAAGTATGCGCAAATTAGCGACATTTCGTACACAAAACGCGCTCCCATATAGCTACTAAGGGGGAGCTAATCTCGAAGGTATCTTCGGAACCAAGAGTGATAGGAGCTTGGTTCTGGTATTGAAATTTACGTCTCACCATACCCTACGTCACGCGCACGTCGGTGCATCGCTGGCGTTATTACGTGACAGTTTCCATTCGCCTATAACGTTATTTTATACACTAAAATGCAGCACAAAATGCCGTAAAATGGGGTTGGCAATCTCGAAGATATCTCAGCATCCCTACACGTGATCAGGCTGGGACCAATTTTTCCATGTAGGGGACGCTAAACCCTTCAAGATGCACCCCTTGGGGTGTGCGGGATGATAGTTTTTGACTGGTTTCAACAGCGTCAAAGTATGCGCAAATTAGCGACATTTCGTACACAAAACGCGCTCCCATATAGCTACTAAGGGGGAGCTAATCTCGAAGGTATCTTCGGAACCAAGAGTGATAGGAGCTTGGTTCTGGTATTGAAATTTACGTCTCACCATACCCTACGTCACGCGCACGTCGGTGCATCGCTGGCGTTATTACGTGACAGTTTCCATTCGCCTATAACGTTATTTTATACACTAAAATGCAGCACAAAATGCCGTAAAATGGGGTTGGCAATCTCGAAGATATCTCAGCATCCCTACACGTGATCAGGCTGGGACCAATTTTTCCATGTAGGGGACGCTAAACCCTTCAAGATGCACCCCTTGGGGTGTGCGGGATGATAGTTTTTGACTGGTTTCAACAGCGTCAAAGTATGCGCAAATTAGCGACATTTCGTACACAAAACGCGCTCCCATATAGCTACTAAGGGGGAGCTAATCTCGAAGGTATCTTCGGAACCAAGAGTGATAGGAGCTTGGTTCTGGTATTGAAATTTACGTCTCACCATACCCTACGTCACGCGCACGTCGGTGCATCGCTGGCGTTATTACGTGACAGTTTCCATTCGCCTATAACGTTATTTTATACACTAAAATGCAGCACAAAATGCCGTAAAATGGGGTTGGCAATCTCGAAGATATCTCAGCATCCCTACACGTGATCAGGCTGGGACCAATTTTTCCATGTAGGGGACGCTAAACCCTTCAAGATGCACCCCTTGGGGTGTGCGGGATGATAGTTTTTGACTGGTTTCAACAGCGTCAAAGTATGCGCAAATTAGCGACATTTCGTACACAAAACGCGCTCCCATATAGCTACTAAGGGGGAGCTAATCTCGAAGGTATCTTCGGAACCAAGAGTGATAGGAGCTTGGTTCTGGTATTGAAATTTACGTCTCACCATACCCTACGTCACGCGCACGTCGGTGCATCGCTGGCGTTATTACGTGACAGTTTCCATTCGCCTATAACGTTATTTTATACACTAAAATGCAGCACAAAATGCCGTAAAATGGGGTTGGCAATCTCGAAGATATCTCAGCATCCCTACACGTGATCAGGCTGGGACCAATTTTTCCATGTAGGGGACGCTAAACCCTTCAAGATGCACCCCTTGGGGTGTGCGGGATGATAGTTTTTGACTGGTTTCAACAGCGTCAAAGTATGCGCAAATTAGCGACATTTCGTACACAAAACGCGCTCCCATATAGCTACTAAGGGGGAGCTAATCTCGAAGGTATCTTCGGAACCAAGAGTGATAGGAGCTTGGTTCTGGTATTGAAATTTACGTCTCACCATACCCTACGTCACGCGCACGTCGGTGCATCGCTGGCGTTATTACGTGACAGTTTCCATTCGCCTATAACGTTATTTTATACACTAAAATGCAGCACAAAATGCCGTAAAATGGGGTTGGCAATCTCGAAGATATCTCAGCATCCCTACACGTGATCAGGCTGGGACCAATTTTTCCATGTAGGGGACGCTAAACCCTTCAAGATGCACCCCTTGGGGTGTGCGGGATGATAGTTTTTGACTGGTTTCAACAGCGTCAAAGTATGCGCAAATTAGCGACATTTCGTACACAAAACGCGCTCCCATATAGCTACTAAGGGGGAGCTAATCTCGAAGGTATCTTCGGAACCAAGAGTGATAGGAGCTTGGTTCTGGTATTGAAATTTACGTCTCACCATACCCTACGTCACGCGCACGTCGGTGCATCGCTGGCGTTATTACGTGACAGTTTCCATTCGCCTATAACGTTATTTTATACACTAAAATGCAGCACAAAATGCCCTAAAATGGGGTTGGCAATCTCGAAGATATCTCAGCATCCCTACACGTGATCAGGCTGGGACCAATTTTTCCATGTAGGGGACGCTAAACCCTTCAAGATGCACCCCTTGGGGTGTGCGGGATGATAGTTTTTGACTGGTTTCAACAGCGTCAAAGTATGCGCAAATTAGCGACATTTCGTACACAAAACGCGCTCCCATATAGCTACTAAGGGGGAGCTAATCTCGAAGGTATCTTCGGAACCAAGAGTGATAGGAGCTTGGTTCTGGTATTGAAATTTACGTCTCACCATACCCTACGTCACGCGCACGTCGGTGCATCGCTGGCGTTATTACGTGACAGTTTCCATTCGCCTATAACGTTATTTTATACACTAAAATGCAGCACAAAATGCCGTAAAATGGGGTTGGCAATCTCGAAGATATCTCAGCATCCCTACACGTGATCAGGCTGGGACCAATTTTTCCATGTAGGGGACGCTAAACCCTTCAAGATGCACCCCTTGGGGTGTGCGGGATGATAGTTTTTGACTGGTTTCAACAGCGTCAAAGTATGCGCAAATTAGCGACATTTCGTACACAAAACGCGCTCCCATATAGCTACTAAGGGGGAGCTAATCTCGAAGGTATCTTCGGAACCAAGAGTGATAGGAGCTTGGTTCTGGTATTGAAATTTACGTCTCACCATACCCTACGTCACGCGCACGTCGGTGCATCTCTGACGTTATTACGTGACAGTTTCCATTCGCCTATAACGTTATTTTATACACTAAAATGCAGCACAAAATGCCGTAAAATGGGGTTGGCAATCTCGAAGATATCTCAGCATCCCTACACGTGATCAGGCTGGGACCAATTTTTCCATGTAGGGGACGCTAAACCCTTCAAGATGCACCCCTTGGGGTGTGCGGGATGATAGTTTTTGACTGGTTTCAACAGCGTCAAAGTATGCGCAAATTAGCGACATTTCGTACACAAAACGCGCTCCCATATAGCTACTAAGGGGGAGCTAATCTCGAAGGTATCTTCGGAACCAAGAGTGATAGGAGCTTGGTTCTGGTATTGAAATTTACGTCTCACCATACCCTACGTCACGCGCACGTCGGTGCATCGCTGGCGTTATTACGTGACAGTTTCCATTCGCCTATAACGTTATTTTATACACTAAAATGCAGCACAAAATGCCGTAAAATGGGGTTGGCAATCTCGAAGATATCTCAGCATCCCTACACGTGATCAGGCTGGGACCAATTTTTCCATGTAGGGGACGCTAAACCCTTCAAGATGCACCCCTTGGGGTGTGCGGGATGATAGTTTTTGACTGGTTTCAACAGCGTCAAAGTATGCGCAAATTAGCGACATTTCGTACACAAAACGCGCTCCCATATAGCTACTAAGGGGGAGCTAATCTCGAAGGTATCTTCGGAACCAAGAGTGATAGGAGCTTGGTTCTGGTATTGAAATTTACGTCTCACCATACCCTACGTCACGCGCACGTCGGTGCATCGCTGGCGTTATTACGTGACAGTTTCCATTCGCCTATAACGTTATTTTATACACTAAAATGCAGCACAAAATGCCGTAAAATGGGGTTGGCAATCTCGAAGATATCTCAGCATCCCTACACGTGATCAGGCTGGGACCAATTTTTCCATGTAGGGGACGCTAAACCCTTCAAGATGCACCCCTTGGGGTGTGCGGGATGATAGTTTTTGACTGGTTTCAACAGCGTCAAAGTATGCGCAAATTAGCGACATTTCGTACACAAAACGCGCTCCCATATAGCTACTAAGGGGGAGCTAATCTCGAAGGTATCTTCGGAACCAAGAGTGATAGGAGCTTGGTTCTGGTATTGAAATTTACGTCTCACCATACCCTACGTCACGCGCACGTCGGTGCATCGCTGGCGTTATTACGTGACAGTTTCCATTCGCCTATAACGTTATTTTATACACTAAAATGCAGCACAAAATGCCGTAAAATGGGGTTGGCAATCTCGAAGATATCTCAGCATCCCTACACGTGATCAGGCTGGGACCAATTTTTCCATGTAGGGGACGCTAAACCCTTCAAGATGCACCCCTTGGGGTGTGCGGGATGATAGTTTTTGACTGGTTTCAACAGCGTCAAAGTATGCGCAAATTAGCGACATTTCGTACACAAAACGCGCTCCCATATAGCTACTAAGGGGGAGCTAATCTCGAAGGTATCTTCGGAACCAAGAGTGATAGGAGCTTGGTTCTGGTATTGAAATTTACGTCTCACCATACCCTACGTCACGCGCACGTCGGTGCATCGCTGGCGTTATTACGTGACAGTTTCCATTCGCCTATAACGTTATTTTATACACTAAAATGCAGCACAAAATGCCGTAAAATGGGGTTGGCAATCTCGAAGATATCTCAGCATCCCTACACGTGATCAGGCTGGGACCAATTTTTCCATGTAGGGGACGCTAAACCCTTCAAGATGCACCCCTTGGGGTGTGCGGGATGATAGTTTTTGACTGGTTTCAACAGCGTCAAAGTATGCGCAAATTAGCGACATTTCGTACACAAAACGCGCTCCCATATAGCTACTAAGGGGGAGCTAATCTCGAAGGTATCTTCGGAACCAAGAGTGATAGGAGCTTGGTTCTGGTATTGAAATTTACGTCTCACCATACCCTACGTGGCACCCACGTCGCCTTCCGTATTGAATGTCTAAGATAGTGGTCGCCGATTTATCAGGATCTGCGCTTGCCGGGTAGCATATCTTGTTTTGTAGTATTCTATAACCGTTTGTATCGTTAACGTTTTCTGGCGTTTATAACATAAGTAATTACATTGTCACTCAAGAAGCACAGGTGTCAAAATAGTTTGTATGAAAATGGTATATAAATAAATTTGGGATCCCCGACCTGGGCATACAAAATATTTTTATTGTAAAACGATCATTTCCAACGCCGTAAACTGTTGACTGCTACCACGGGACTGCTAAGTAGTTGCCTGCAACATATGCGAAACACAACAAAAACAGCAAAAGACGAAGAATAATTGTTGTCGTGTGCAGCCCTTACTAGTATATCGCATCGGTGGATGAACGTGATTTAAAAGGCATCAACGAAACATTCGGTTCAATGGTCATGTTTAGCAAAACCTTGCCTATTTAAACAGCATGAGCAGAGGTACCTAGAGATCGGATGAACAAAGATTCGGATATCATGATCTTGTGATAGTGTCGCGTCTCAAATTAATGCAAAACAATATATTGACATCTCAATTCTATACAGTACATGCGTAAAAATAAAAACCTCAACCCTAACCCTAACTGAATTAAAATCATTGTATTAAAACGGTACCTGGTCAACTAGCCATTTTAAGGCAAATAGTAAAAAATAATAGACATGTTATACAGAATTCTTCCAATCCCGTACGTCTAAACTGGTTGGTACAAAAAAACGAATTACAGACACTACGGACCATGGACATCGGACCAGACATTACAGACCAGATTTTAATAGGGACACTACGGACCAGATTTAGGGACATTACGGACCATCTTATGGACCATGATTTAAACATTTTTTTTTTAAATAAATCACTCATTAGTTTATAATTTGTTAATAAATTCTTGAATATGAGTGCTCAGTATGACGTTATATCTTCCATAAAACTGAAAAATCCCGTGAAGTTCGAATAGATCTCAATATAAAATCTTGTGAAATTCCAAAAGGTGTTAAAGGGCTATGCATTTATAACAATTATGTGAACAATAATGAACGAAATTTGAAAGATCGGCAGTTAAATCAGTTAAAAGCAACAGAAGAAATATTTTCCAAAACAGTTTATTTCCCAAAATAAATCGAGCAGAAGTATTTTCCAAAACAGTTTATTTACCAAAATAAATCGAGCATATATTAAATAAACGATGGGTGTCTGTTGCAATTCTTGCAAACTGATGTTTAAAACTGGCAATTTCTGTTGTCTTAATTAGTGTTTATTAGTTATAATTGTACCCGCAATTATCGGCGGTATATAACAAAAGAAACAAACATTATACTGACAACCTTTAATTGGCAATCATAAAAGTGTGAAAACCCATTGTAACAAATTTAAGACCAATGAGTGAATAAATTAAAAAAAAAATGTTTAAAAATATTATAAATGATGGTCCGTAAGTTTCTGAAGATGGTCCGTAATGTCCCTAAATCTGGTCCGTAGTGTCCCTAAATCTGGTCCGTAGTGTCCCTAAATCTGGTCTGTATTGTCCATAATCCGTAGTGTCCGTGACCCCAAAAAAACAAGGGTGTTTTGAAAAATACTGAAATTGTATTAAGTGGAGTATTTTATGGCTGAAATTGATCATAAAGGTTTATATTCATATTTTACCATGTAAGTGAAGAGTTATTTTGCACAAAACAAGCATTTAATGCATTAAAACACAAATGTCATGATTTTAGCACATTATTTACCTTTCAAATAAAACGTAGGTTGACTGACACAGACAACAATTATGCCAAGCGGAACAACTTAACCCAATCGTAATAACGCTGCCACCACCGACAAGCTTCAAATAGACTTCACAAATACATGTACAATCATAACAACTTGGCCATCGGAATCCGATTGTTTTAAAATTGTGCCCTAAAGCCTTGCAGGTGCCCTTCATGTATATATTGTTATGTTTTGACAAAATGAAATGAAGAAAACCGTTCAAACTCATAATTATTCGTTGGATATTTTTTGTGTACGGAACTAATTTAAATTAACATTATCTGGTAATATTTCTTGTTTTTATGATAATTTATAGACGCAATATGCCTTAACCCGGAATCCCAAATAACTACCCACTTTTCATACATACAAAAGAATTTGTATGTGAAGGATTTGCCATATCAAAAATCTTAAAAAAATTCCGTCATACAATTACTTGGACTATTGAGCCAAATAGGCCCCATTTTGGTCAATAGCCCTCACTTGGAAAAAAAATGGTTAAAACGCCCCCAATTTGGTCAAAATGCCCCAATTTAGTAAAATAGCCACCACTCCTTTTTATTTTAATGTATATTTGAAGGTAAGTTATAATATTTTTAAGATATTTGTATGAAATTTACATACCCAGTAATTGCTAATCAAACAACAGCATTTGTTGATAATTAAAATGTTTTGAAATATAAAATATAATTTGCACATATTAAAGACTTATTAATTAGAGATGATAGGGCATCTAAATTATCACATTGTGCAATAATCCTTCGTAGAAAGATTAAAGTGGGTTCACACTTATCTTAATAACTGACTATAAAGGGTTCACACTTAGCTTAATTACTGACTTCAAATAATTAAGTTTGCACAATATTAAAGTCAGTTCACACATAGCTTAAGAACTGACTTCAAACAATTTAGTTTGCACACCTACTCATTGATATTTATGCCCCCCTTCGAATAAGAGGGGTATATATATATTGCTTTGAACATGTCGGTCGGTCGATCCGTCCGTCCATCCGTCGGTAGACCAAAGCTTGTCGGGGTGATAACTCAACAATTCCTTGACATATGGTCATCAAACTTGAGATGGAGATAGGGCATGACCAGTAGATGACCCCTATTGATTTCAGAGGTCATCGGGTCAAAGGTCAAGGTCACAGTGACCTTAAATGGTAAAAGGATTTTAAAGCTTGTCCGAGTGATTAATCAACAATGCTTAGACCTATGGTCGACAAAATTTACATGGAGGCTGGGGTCATCGGGTCAAAGGTTAAGGTCACAGTGACCTTTAATGATACATGGTTGTCCGATTGGCAATTTGACAATGCCTGCACCCATGGCCCTCAATCTTGACTTGGAGGTGGGGTCTGACCAGTAGATGACCCCTATTGATTTTGGGGGTCTTCAAGTCAAAGGTCAAAGGTCACAGTGACCTTGAAGTCAAACACAACAATTCCTGGACCATCAAATTGGCATGAAGGTTGGGCCTGACCAGCAGTCTCATGATTCCTCTTGAATTTGATTTCATTGGGTCAAAGATCACGAAAAGGTTAACAAAGCTTCTCCCAGAGATATCTCAACAAAGCCTGGACCTATGATCATCACATTTGACTTGGGGGTTGGGCCTTAACTGTAGATGGCACCTTTTAATATATGGGGAAGGGGTCATCGGGTCAATGGTCAATGTCACAGTTACCTTGAACGCAAAAAGCTTGTCTGTGTGATAACTTGACAATGCCTGCACCCATGGCCCTAAAGCTTAAAAAGATTGATTGTTAGCAAAGCTTTCATTGTAGAAATGAGTTCATGAATGTGGTGCTAGATGACAGTTTTTAAAGAGTATATCGGATTATTCATGTTTGTTTTGTCGTATTGACATTTTTAAGTGTATATTGTTTTTTTCATTTTTATTAAGTCATATTTATTAATTGTGAGTGTTTGGTTGCAAAATGGACTATCCTTGTGTAGAAAGCATTAAAACTGTCAAATATATATGGCGCAATATATTCTCCATCAACAGATTCTTGTATTTTTCTTTTTGGATTTTTTTTTGAAAAGGAATATTTATAACAACACCAAAATTTAAGTGTTAAGTACAAATAACGCCATGTCAGCCATTGTATAAAACAAGAGTTGTCCGATATATCACTGTCTGTTTCCGGACTTTCCCTGTGCCATCATACTTCATTACAACTGGAATTTTAAGCTTCTTGACCCGACCGACACTTTCCACATAATTATATTTGAAAAAAGGTATTGAAAATACTTAACTTAATGTAAAAAAATATATCTGAGTGGCTAAATCTAGTTGTCTTGTATATGTGTTTTCAGAGCAAAACCACAATAAAGAAGCTTGATTTTGTAACAGAAACCTGGTTGTATATTGCTGACTAAGACCGAATGACTGTATAACATTACAAGCTCCTGTGTGCTGTGCTTGTTTTAAGTCAACTTTTTTCAGTCAGTTTGAAATATAATTATGTTAACCCTTTTTGTCCTTTTTAACAGGACCATTTCCTGTATTGGTGGAGGAGAAAACTGATGCTCCCTCCTATTGGGATACAGATGCAGAGAACTCCATATTCAAAAGTATGTAACGATTATTGTGATTCTTTATGATTTATCTTCTCTTTTTCATTCTGCAGTATATGTTGATAAGCTAGAATTGAAAATAGTGATATTAAGTGCCAAGTAAATAACACCCACTTTTGAATATTTTTAAATTATGTTTTTGTTTTCTGACATGCATGATCCTTACCACTCCTGTGATTTCTCTAGATAACGCTCCAGGGCTTTCATTAAAGTGACACTCTTAATCAAAATCAATATATACACATGTAAACAAACATAAATTTTTACTGATAAACCTTTAACGACTTACTAAAAAATGCATTTATGTACAATATTTAATACTGATAAGTAAGTTTGTAACCCTGTATTTTAAAACAGAAAATTGCAAAAATATTAAATGATTGGTGATAGTTAAAAGATTTACTGTGATCTACTATAGTGGCATAGGGTAGAAATACAGTCTTTTAATTTTATGCACATTTATTACAAATTAAACTCCGTATCCTTCTTAAGAACAATTGTTTTCAACATTTATTCATCCTTTGTGGATATTAAAACAAAGAATTAATTGTAGTAAATCTAATTTGGGAGTATTAAAGAGTGTATATTTAAGACTTTGAAACTGGAAGTATTAACTTCCTGTCAATCATTACTTGAAGTTTTTACTGAAATTTGGAAGTTTAGGTCTCTCGCAGTTTTCAGCTTGTAGTAAAAAATCAAATAATTTGCAAGTTGCCATAATCAGAGATTTATATTATTAAAATACATACTTCTTGAAGCCTGATTCAAATTGTGACCATCAAAGTAATATTGACACCAGGTGTTGATATTTTTATGCCCCCTTTTGAAAAAAGTGGGGTATATTGTTTTGCACATGTCGGTCGGTCGGTCGGTCGGTCGGTCGGTCTGTCTGTCTGTCGGTCGGTCGGAATACCAAATGGTTTCCGATCAATAACTTGAGAACGCTTTGACCGAGGGACCTCATACTTGGTATGTGTATTGGTCATCACCAGCAGATGAACCCTATTGATTTTGAGGTCAGTGGGTCAAAGGTCAAGGTCAGTGTGACCTTTACATGAAAAACGGTTTCCGATCAATAACTTGAGAACGCTTTGACCCAGGAACCTCATACTTGGTAGGTGTATTGGTCATGACCAGCAGATGAACCCTATTGATTTTGAGGTCAGTGGGTCAAAGGTCAAGGTCAGTGTGACCTTAACATGAAAAACGGTTTCCGATCAATAACTTGAGAACGCTTTGACCCAGGGACCTCATACTAGGTAGGCTTATTGGTCATGACCAGCAGATGAACCCTATTGATTTTGAGGTCAGTGGGTCAAAGGTCAAGGTCAGTGTGACTGTAAGCTGAAAAAAGGTTTTCTGATTGTCCATATTTATGCCCCCTTTTGAAAAAAGTGGGGTATATTGTTTTGCACATGTCGGTCGGTCGGTCGGTCGGTCTGTCGGTCGGTCGGAATACCAAATGGTTTCCGATCAATAACTTGAGAACGCTTTGACCGAGGGACCTCATACTTGGTATGTGTATTGGTCATCACCAGCAGATGAACCCTATTGATTTTGAGGTCAGTGGGTCAAAGGTCAAGGTCAGTGTGACCTTTACATGAAAAACGGTTTCCGATCAATAACTTGAGAACGCTTTGACCCAGGAACCTCATACTTGGTAGGTGTATTGGTCATGACCAGCAGATGAACCCTATTGATTTTGAGGTCAGTGGGTCAAAGGTCAAGGTCAGTGTGACCTTAACATGAAAAACGGTTTCCGATCAATAACTTGAGAACGCTTTGACCCAGGGACCTCATACTAGGTAGGCTTATTGGTCATGACCAGCAGATGAACCCTATTGATTTTGAGGTCAGTGGGTCAAAGGTCAAGGTCAGTGTGACTGTAAGCTGAAAAAAGGTTTTCTGATTGTCCATATTTTATTTAAGTGTCCAAATCCTACTAACAATTTGGCTCCCAAGGGGGCATAAATGTTTCACTAACATCTCTTGTTAAATTCCAAGCTCTCAACTGTGGAAGTTTTCTTTAAAATTATGGAAGTTTCTGTACATCCAAAGAATCAATTTTGGAAGTATGAGCCAATATCTAATCTAGGGAGTAATATACTTTAAACTTTAACGGAAGCCTTTACACTCTCCAAAACATGCAGATAATGATTTTTGCCAGAAGCTCTTTCCTTCATGAAACAATACCAAATTATTATGTGTACACCTGTGCTTGGCATCACATTATTTGAACAAGCCTGTCTATATAAAATCTAGAATTTAATAAAAACAAGAAAGCAGTTCACCAGTGCAAGGCTTATAGGCTTGTGCAGTTTTTACAACATGTCTTGAATGTTTAATTTTTGAGGGATGTCACTTTAGCTTTTATTAAATAGCAGACACTTTAATTGCCAAATATTAAAAGGTCATCCTCTTCAGATGCATGAATATGACCTGCCCCACTCACATGGGTCTGTTCATTGTAAATCATTTTCTTTTTGTTGAACAAAACTAATTTAAAACTATATTAAACTTAGACAATATTGATGTATGTCCCTATTTATGATAATGACCAAATATAATCAAAGTTGTCAAAAAAATCAATCTGTGAGAGTGCAGCTTTTAAACTTCTAAATTGTCTACACAGTTAATCAACAAACCTGGTACATAATACTTACACTGTACCGACATTCCTCGTACATAATACTTACACTGTACCGACATTCCTCGTACACAATACTTACACTATACAACATTCCTCGTACATAATACTTACACTATACGACATTCCTCGTACATAATACTTACACTATACGACATTCCTCGTACATAATACTTACACTATACGACATTCCTCGTACATAATACTTACACTATACGACATTCCTCGTACATAATACTTACACTACTTACAATGTACCAACTTTTTTTTTTGTCAGCAGCTCTGTATCACTGGTTTTCAGACAATGTGCGGAAATTGGCTCATTCCAAGACAAAAAGTGAAATATGTTGTCAACCTGTGAGGCTGCAGCTTTAAATATGAGTATTTTTCACTCAAGCTTCTTGATCACTTACCTTTAGGTTTAATGCACCTCCATTTTTATTTGTTTTAGGATTTTATTAATTTGTTTTAAAATGTATTACAGGCTGGAGCTACAGCTGCGGCAAATTAAAATGGAAATTTTGATGGCAGTGGCCTACTTGAGTTTCACAAAACTTCCACTGAGATTGAGACCAGCATGCAAGACCAAAGTCAAAAAACACAACAAGGTACATTCTTGTTTTATAATTCTTATCGGTTTTTTTGTCACTGTTTGTAACCTGTCTCTGAGCTATTGAAATGAAACACTGCACAGAAGATTATCTCAATAACAAGGATTTTCGGTGAAATAACTGTTTTGTGCACAATGTTAGAAGACTGAGCATGCTCAAGTTAAAATTTATTTATTCTACAATAATTGTGAAGGAAGTTTTATTAAATTGTACAAGTTCGCTCTCTTGGAATGATGTTGAGAGAGAGTCTGTAGTTACAAGTTTGCTCTCTTGGAATGATGTTGCGAGAGAGTCTGTAGTTGAGGGCCAACCAAACTCAAATGTGCCGAAGAAATCAAACCAACCATACAAATAATTGAATAGTTAGTTATTGCTTAGTTGAAGCTCTGTCTATTGGTAGCAAATATGCCTGTATGGTTTTTGTATTAAGACAAGAAAACTTTAATGTGTGAGAAATATTTTAAATTTTGTCCATTAAAGTTACGTTTAAAATTCCAATTTGATTACATTTTCTTAATTTGTTTTTTTTTTCAAACTTTTATAAAACAAACTTTTTGTAGTATTAAAGTACTTAAAGTACTTTAAGGGACTCACTTATGCTTTTGGATCAATTTAAATGTACCTGAAGACTTATTTTATAATTATTTGACTCTTTGAAACCAAAACTGCAGAAAAACAGCAACAATTAAAGTATTTAAAATAAGCTGGCTGTATTGGGGTGCAAACCCACTGCAGAACAGGCAAGAAAAAAAAGAAAACTGATGCCTTCACCACTCAGTCCAAAGGATTCCTTTAATAGCTGATGTATATTTATGCCCCCTTTTGAAAAAAGTGGGGTATATTGTTTTGCACATGTCGGTCGGTCTGTCTGTCTGTCTGTCTGTCTGTCGGTCGGTCGGAATACCAAATGGTTTCCGATCAATAACTTGAGAACGCTTTGACCGAGGGACCTCATACTTGGTATGTGTATTGGTCATCACCAGCAGATGAACCCTATTGATTTTGAGGTCAGTGGGTCAAAGGTCAAGGTCAGTGTGACCTTTACATGAAAAACGGTTTCCGATCAATAACTTGAGAACGCTTTGACCCAGGGACCTCATACTTGGTAGGTGTATTGGTCATGACCAGCAGATGAACCCTATTGATTTTGAGGTCAGTGGGTCAAAGGTCAAGGTCAGTGTGACCTTAACATGAAAAACGGTTTCCGATCAATAACTTGAGAACGCTTTGACCCAGGGACCTCATACTAGGTAGGCTTATTGGTCATGACCAGCAGATGAACCCTATTGATTTTGAGGTCAGTGGGTCAAAGGTCAAGGTCAGTGTGACCTTTACATGAAAAACGGTTTCCGATCAATAACTTGAGAACGCTTTGACCCAGGGACCTCATACTTGGTAGGTGTATTGGTCATGACCAGCAGATGAACCCTATTGATTTTGAGGTCAGTGGGTCAAAGGTCAAGGTCAGTGTGACCTTAACATGAAAAACGGTTTCCGATCAATAACTTGAGAACGCTTTGACCCAGGGACCTCATACTAGGTAGGCTTATTGGTCATGACCAGCAGATGAACCCTATTGATTTTGAGGTCAGTGGGTCAAAGGTCAAGGTCAGTGTGACCTTTACATGAAAAACGGTTTCCGATCAATAACTTGAGAACGCTTTGACCCAGGGACCTCATACTTGGTAGGCGTATTGGTCATGACCAGCAGATGAACCCTATTGATTTTGAGGTCAGTGGGTCAAAGGTCAAGGTCAGTGTGACCTTAACATGAAAAACGGTTTCCGATCAATAACTTGAGAACGCTTTGACCCAGGGACCTCATACTAGGTAGGCTTATTGGTCATGACCAGCAGATGAACCCTATTGATTTTGAGGTCAGTGGGTCAAAGGTCAAGGTCAGTGTGACTGTAAGCTGAAAAAAGGTTTTCTGATTGTCCATATTTTTTTAATGCATGCACAGATGATTGGGATTGATGTATAAATGTTTGTATAGAAATGATTTTCTTTTATGTTACTATTTTAGTTGGGCATTTATTTGCCTTCTTAAGTTATCATAAGTAAAGTGCATCTTATGCAATTTTGGAGAAAATTTGCCTCAAGCTCCTCTATCCACTAAGTGCCATGTTTGTTTCAAACTAAGATAGATGATCATCAAGGATATATTTTCTTCAGTAAAGTTTTAAAGTAAGAGTATTGTTCTGATATTTGTCTTATATAGTAGACAGTAGAAATTTATATGTCACTAAATGCATGAGTTGAAGTATCAGTTTTCAGTGAACATCTAGTTTAATTATGCCCCCCTTCGAAGCAGAGGGGTTATATAATTGCTTTGCACATGTCGGTCGGTCTGTTGGAAGACCAAAGCTTGTCCGAGTGATAACTCAACAATTCCCGGACCTATGGTCATCAAACTTGACATGAAGATTAGGTATGACCAGTAGATGACCTGCCTCATATGCATCCAATGACAAATCAGCTGTCATTTCAGTCCATGCATATTTCATTCAATTGTCCAAATATTTCTGGCAACTTGGCGCTCAGGGGGCATAATGTTTGACAAACATCTCTTGTTTAACTGTAGTCTGGGTATACAAGTATTATGGGTCAGTCCGTTTATATTCTTTATTTCCAATAAAAAAAAGAAAAAGGCCAGCAGTGTAATAAGTATTATTTAACAACAATGCAAAAAAGTAGAAAACATTTTTCAGATGCGAATTCAATAAGTGTCAGGACAGCAATGCCTGAGAGATAGAATGTTACGGGTAATTACATGTATGAATGAATTCTAATATTATCCAAATGATAGTTGTTAAAATGACCACTTAAATACATACACACTGACCACCCTCTCACACACTATATAATAATACACTTCCCCCATAAGGGAAAGTTTGTCCTCCAATTCTAAAATAAATGTAATACGAGAATAATTTATGCAAAATATATTAATCAAACAAATTTAAGGTACCGTTATCCGATGTTCATCACACCAATCAAAAATGTTATTTAAGTTGTCTCCCTAGCACCGTATAAAATGTTAAATGCCTCATCAAAAAGGAAGAAACATACAAATACTAAACAATGTGACAAATATATGCATGTGCACATATCTGAGTCGCAAAACAAGAATCTTTTTTAAACACCATTGAACGCAATTACATGTTCAGAAAACTAAACGTACAGTATATATATATAAGATCAAATAAATAAAATATGAGCACTGAAATAAATTCATTATAGATAAACTTGTCTATTACAACCTGAAATAAAACAGAAAATTAATTTATCTCCTGAGACTGGGTTTATACTAAAACAATCAACAACAAAATTGCTGACTTCCTGTTTTGCTTTAAAAAAACATCTTCTCTGAAACCACCACTCTCAATTCAGTGATACTTAACAGGAAGCCCCTTTGGGTGATCCTCTACAAAAATACATTAAGGGGTCACGATTGATCAACAACAACAACAACAACAATAGCAACAACAACAAAATGGCCAACTTCCTATTTTGCTTTCTCCTCTAAAACTACTACTCCAATTTCCATTAAACTTTACAGTAAGCTTCTTTGGGTGACCCTCTACAAAAATACACCAAAGAACATGATTGATCAACAACAACAACAACAAAAACAACAAAATTGATAAAATGTTAAAATCTGTATGAAATGTAACAGTAACTCTTGAAGCAAGGGCAGCAAGTATTGCTTCATGGTCTCCCTTTTTGTTGGAGATTTCTCTACTTTCTATTTTTTTGGAACAAGGGAATAGATTTAAACAAATTAAGTCTTTAACATAATCCTTTTAAGGTAATTATTGTTCATTTTTTAGGTTCATAGATTCAAATAATTCTAATGCACTTTATTCTTTAGAAGAATTTTTTTTTTTTATTAATGATAAATTAAATAATTTGACTTTTCCATTGAAGATTCATGTAGATTATTTTAAGCTACAATCTTATCTTATTTGTGGATTAAGTGAATAAGCCTTAATGAATTTATTAAAAGAAACATTTGAGTTTGAACATGTGAAGGAAGGTGATGTTGACCTAGATTGTAGAGAAGTGATGATATTAGTGGAAGGTGCTGAAGGTGTTCTGATGTTTGATATTTAGAGTTTAAGGCAGTTTATTGATTTGATTGGACGGTACACTGTTTATTGTTTGTGTATCTATAAGGGATGCAAACGAATGGCAAAACTGATATTCGAATATTCAGTAATTCTTTCGATCGAATATTCGATTACCAAAGTACATATTTTAGAAGATGTTGTTTTAAAACTACTTTGATTATTCGCTAAAGTATTAGCTGGGACATTTTTACCCTAGTTTGTCATAGCCCGGAGTAAGCGCTGCAGATACCGATTTTCCCCAATGAGCTTTTGATTTTTGCTCTATTGGCCAAAGGTCAGAAGAGCTTACGCGATAGTTATTTGTACGTAGTATGTGCATCCGTGCGTCTGTAAACAATTCATGTTCATACGATACAGTCTTCAGTTTTGATTGTATCTTGATGAAACCTGATCATGATCATATATCCATTAGAGCTTGGTTCCTTTCGAAAACCAGCCAGATCCGCCCATGCATGCCAAGATTATGGGCCTTGATAGTATAAAAATCCTGTTAACAATTGCTCGTTAACACAATACAGACTTCAGTTTTGATTGTATCTCGATGAAACTTGTACAGTATCTACATATCCATAAGAGCTCGGTTCCTTTCGAAAACAAGCCAGATCCGCCCATGCCTGCCTAGATTATGGCCCTTGATGGTATAAAATAATCAGTATGTCAGTAAACAATTGCTCGTTAACATGATACAGCCTTTAGTTTTGATTGTTTCTCGATGAAACTTGTACAGTATCTACATATCCATTAGAGCTCGGTTCCTTTTGAAAACCAGCTGGATCTGCCCATGCATGCCTAGATTATGGGCCTTGAAATGATTAGATTATGGACCTTGATAGTATAAAAATGCTATTGTGTAATCAATGCTTGCGAACATGATACAGTCTTCAGTTTTGAGTATTCAGTGACCCATAAGGGGTTGGTTCTTTTTCAAAAACAGTGATGTTGACCACACAAAACCAGCCAGTAGAGCATAGGCCCTTTTGGGCCTCTTGTTTTTCATTATCAGGAAGAAAAAAAGCAATACATTATAAACAAATACGGAATAATTTCAATTCCGTAGCCTTTATATTTTTAAACAATGTGAAATTAGATGGATTACTAGTCAAATAGTGTTTGCACCAAAGAAGGGCCTTACTTAGGATGAGCAGCCTCGTTCTGAGATTGACCTCTTAATTAACTAAATATAACTATGGAAAACCCAAACTAACTCGGGAACTAAGTAAAATAATAATATGAAAACAAAGATTGATTTGACTCATCTTATGAACAACGTTATAGAAAATGTATCCTAAAACGCTATATTATATATATATACATTTGTATTTCAATGCTCGAACATTGTAACGAAACATGGAAAACCTTTTAAAGCACATGGTTGTATGTCACAACATTATTGTTGCACATGGTGTTTATATCATCACTGCGATTTAGGCTATGTTAGGCACAAGTTAATTTGCAGCCAAGACCTCACATTGACCTTAATATGAAGATTCAAATTATAATTTAATCGATTAATACAGGGGCGCCTCCAGGACTCTCTAAATGGGGGGGGGGGGGGGGCACAATTAATTATAAACATATCAAACTTTTTTTGAATGTATTAGTTTAATCGTATAATGACATGGAATAAACATTTGTCTTCTCTGTCAATGATGTTTGGCAGATAAATTGAATTAAAAAGATATCATTTACTGAGATAAACCTTTCAAAAAACAACAAAGATATCTAACCGTTCTGGGGAATCGAACCAGGGTTGACGGACTAACAGGCTAAGTCATTAACCACTCGTCCACCTCAGACACCCATACTTATGCTTTAAAATTAGTGCTATATAAACCTTCACAAAGTATATTGATTGCTCTCAACGGTATTGTAGGTACTTTGAATGTCATTATTATAAATTTAAGTTATCTGAAGTAAAAACAACTTGACAACAAATTCAAAAAAGTTGTTTCAAATAAATTGTTATGTATTTACTTACAAGGGCTCTAGCATATTTTTTAGATAACTATACGATAATAAAGGACGAAATAGAAAGTTTCAAAGCGGAAACTTTTTGAATTTAAACTTTGTTAAATGCACGTCATGCACACACATCTTATTGGCACACAATGACAAATTATGAAAAGCAACTTACCCGTATAACTGCAGCAATAATTGTCTACTTTTGATCAGCTGTCTGTGTAAAATGGCGCTGATTCTTTTTATAAAATGATCGGGCCCCGATGTCATTTTTAAAAAGACTTTGTCGTTTCCTATACTAAAATACACTCCAAAATCATACTGTTTATTTGCTCAAATGCTTACATAAAATTTAAATTGTGGCAAAACAACTTGTTTGTACAGTTAATTCAATAAATGTGTGCCTCAAAAAACATAACTTGCCGGCCGCTGGGGGGGGGGGGGGCACGGGCCCTATGTGCCCCCCGGTAGATCCGCCACTGTAATAATCGATCATTGAACGATTATCGATAGTATTTCTTCTGTACGATTCCAAACCTTAGTCCCGTCAGTGTGCAAATATGAGAATCAAATTCTGTCAGTGTGCAGTAAATCATCCAAGTCCTGTCAGTGTGCAGGTATGAGAATCAAATTCAGTCAGTTTGCAGTCAATCATCAAGTCCTGTCAGTGTGCAGGCAACTGAATGAAATACTGCGAGTAAGCAGGCGTCGACAAGTCCTCTCAGTGTGCAGGATGATTGTTAGCTCACCTGAGCACGAAGTGCTTAAGGTGAGCTATTGTGATCGCCCTGTGTCCGTCGTCCGTCGTCGTCTGCCATCAATCGTCCATCGTCAACAATTTAACTGTTAACACTCTAGAGGTCACAATTTTGGCACAATCTTAATGAAACTTTGTCAGAATGTTATCCTCAATAAAATCTTGGACGAGTTTGATATGGGGTCATCTGGGGTTAAAATCTAGGTCACCAGGTCAAATTAAAGGAAAGCTTGTTAACACTAGAGAGGTCACATTTATGACTGTATCGTCAGTAAACTTAGTGAGAATGTTAATATTAATAATCTCTGGCTCAGGTTCGAATCTGGGTCATGTGCGGTCAAAAACTAGGTCACCAGGCCAAATTGAGGAAAAGCATGTTAACACTCTTAAGGTCACATTTATGACCATATATTGATGGAACTTGATCTGAATGTTATTCTTTATGATCTTTATTGGATCCCATGAGCGATACAGGGCTTTCAGGGCCCTCTTGTTTATTTAAAATCATTTTTATTCTCCCGAAGGTGGGCATATTAAAATCGCACCGTCCGTCCGTCCGTCCGTCCGTGTGTCCGGCTCAATAACTCGTGTCCGGGCTGTAACTTTCCCTTGTATGGACAGATTTTAAAATAACTTGCCACATTTGTTCCACATACAAAGACGACGTGTCGCGTGCAAGACCCGTGCCCCTACCTCAACTGAATGAAATACTGCGAGTAAGCAGGCAGCAGGGGTTTATTCACAATGGAGTGCTGCATATAGGACATAGAGTATAGGTTGTCGTGTCCGGGCTGTCACTTTCCCTTGTATGGACAGATTTTAAAATAACGTGCCACATGTGTTCCACGTACCAAGACGATGTGTCGCGTGCAAGACCCGTGCCCCTACCTCTAAGGTCAGGGTCACACTTAGTGTTTATTCACGATGGAGTGCTGCATATAAGGACATAGAGTATAGGTTGTCGTGTCCGGGCTGTTACTTTCCCATGTATTGACAGATTTTAAAATAACTTGCCACATGTGTTCCACATACCAAGACAACGTGTCATGTGCAAGACCCGTGTCCCTACCTCAAAGGTCAAGGTCACACTTAGTCTTTATTCACAATGGAGTGCTGCATATAAGGACATAGAGTATAGGTTGTCGTGTCCGGGCTGTAACATTCCCTTGTATGGACAGATTTTAAAATAACTTGCCACATGTGTTCCACATACCAAGACGACGTGTCGCGTGCAAGAACCATGCCTCTACCTCTTAGGTCAAGGTCACACTTATAGTTTATTCACAATGGAGTGCTGCATTTAGGACATAGAGTATAGGTTGTCGTGTCTGGGCTGTAACTTTCCCATGTATGGACAGAATTTAAAATAACTTGCCACATGTGTTCCACATACCAAGATGACGTGTCGCGTGCACGACCCGTGTCCCTACCTCTAAGGTCAAGGTCACACTTGGGTGTTTATTCACAATGGAGTGCTGCATATAAGGACATAGAGTATAGGTTGTCGTGTCGGGGCTGTCACTTTCCCTTGTATGGACAGATTTTAAAATAACTTGCCACATGTGTTCCACATACCAAGACGACGTGTCGGGTGCAAGAACCGTGTCCCTACCTCTAAGGTCAAGGTCACACTTAGTGTTTATTCACAACGGAGTGCTGCATATAAGGACATAGATTATAAGTTGTTTTGTGCGGGCTGTAACTTTCCCTTGTATGGACAGATTTTAAAATAACTTGTCACATGTGTTCCACATACCAAGACGACGTGTCGCGTGCACGACCCGTGTCCCTACCTCTTAGGTCAAGGTCACACTTAAGTGCTTATTCACAACGGAGTGCTGCATATGAAGATATAGTGTATAGGTTGTCATGTCCGGGCTGTAACTTTTCCTTGTATGGACAGATTTTAAAATAACTTGCTACATGTGTTCCACATACCAAGATGACGTGTCGCGTGCAAAACCTGTGTCCCTACCTCTAAGGTCAAGGTCACACTTAGGTGTTTATTCACAACGGAGTGTTGCATATAAGGACATAGAGTATAAGTTGTCGTGTCGGGGCTGTAACTTTCCCTTGTATGGACAGATTTTAAAATAACTTGCCACATGTGTTCCACCTACCAAGACGATGTGTCTAAGGTCAGGGTCACACTTGGGTGTTTATTCACAATGGAATGCTGCATATATAAGGACATAACAGTGTCGGTTGTCAAGTATGGGTGGTATTTTTTATGTCTAGAGGCAATTTAAAATAACTTGCCATATGTGTTTGACATGTAAAGGCAAGATCAACTTTTCATGTACTGACCTTGTTCATAGGTCAATGTCACAATCGGGGGCATTCGTCACATATTGTGACAGCTCTTGTTATTTTTAATAACTGGGTACACTTAAAAGGTCAAATAACAGGAATTCAGTTAAAATACTTCCGTTTTGAGTTTACCCATAAGAAAAACCGTGGTGAAAGGTGTGATTTCAGGAAAAAAGAAAATCTGGACAGCACTTCATAAGTATGAAAAAAAGAGTATTCAAAGGGGTATTGTTAATCACTTCCTTTCAAGTGGAGAAATTAGCCTTACAACCTTTGTTAAACAAAAACAAGATTTCTATATACATTTATATAGCGTAAAAGAAACACTGTATTTCTTAAATTGTGGCAGTATCATAAAATTTCAATCCATATAATTATGAATCTTTCTTGGTAGTTCTGTTGTGTTCATTTTGCTTCAAATATCCCAAAACTACCACCAAAATGGTGGTAAACACATACTCGAGTTGGCATGATCTATCCTCCAATACTAATACAATTGCAATAATGCTGCATAGATGTACCCACTCTCCCATAAGACAGTGTGATTTAAGATGCACAAGCTAGTTCCCCTAGAGTATATGGTTCTTTCACTTCTATGCATAGTCTAACCATGCATGCTGTCCTTCATTGCAGATTCACAATATGGACTCGAAAGGAGCTGACAGGGTAGACTGATATATTAAAACACAGATGATAACACAGAAAGAAGTTTCAACAGCGGTAGTCTTCGATATGTTAAAGGTACATTGAAGATGTATTCAACCCACATGTACATGTATCTCTACCTGAGTGAGGTTTCTTTTCAATATGGTAACCGTAGTCATAATAAAAAAGCATATCAAGAAGAACATTTTGCTAAAATTTCACATTCACCTTCAGGTAATATCACTCTTGCATTTCATATTCAAAACAAAGATACGTGAAACAATACTATTTTAATGCAAAAGTCCATGTATTTGGCAGCCACATAAAAAATAAATTGTCCGATTACGTGAAACTAATTTAAATTCCGTATTGAGAACACAAACATGTCTGTATATCGGCATTGTCAAAAAAATATACAATTCTACCGTTTTCATTGCATATTTTCCAGGCCTAAGACATTTATCTAGGTAAACATGCCCTTTTGTGCATATTTTGTAAGTGATGATAATATCTGATTCATTCGGCCACAAACATTTATGAGTGTCTAATCACCTTACAATAAAAATAGACAATTAGCATGAAATCATTTGTGTTTGAATAATAACTAAACTTTGTTTTTAAATATGGAAATATTCAACTAATCATCAAAGTTAAAGTGTTTTTTACTGCATTTATATTTCAAATGCATGTGTGCTCGCCAATTTAAATACACATTTATTTTAAATGCATGTTTTACAGAATATTGTCATGCACTGATTATTAAACGTCAAATTAATAAATTGTAAACGTTGAAAATATATCCTTTTTAACTAGGTTTCACTATGTGACGACAAATGACGGTATTGGGGTGGGCAGAAAGGCGGCGTCAAACTCACATATGAAACTGAACGATTTCAGTAATAGTAGACATATCTTGACCTTTAGGAAGATTTTATGTATACCTTTCATGGGGTTGTATTTGGTGTTCCTAGAGTTAAGGTCAAGGTCATTGTTACTTAAAAAAACAGTTAAAACAGATTTACTTTTGTTAGGGTTGACATACCTTGAGTAAACTTGATATAAAGGAAGACTTTAAAGATGCCTTTCATTGGATTGCGTTTTGGGTTTCAAAGGTCAAGGTCACTGGTTCTAAAAATAAAAAATAAAGTTTTAACTAAATAACTTTAGTAAAGGTTGACATATCTTGAACCAGCTTGAAATTAAGGAAGAGTTAATGGATATCTTTCATGGCTTGTGTTTGGGGTCCTAATTAGAGTCAAAGTCACTGTTACTAAAATAGTAAAACGGTTGAAACTAAAGTATTAGTTAAGGTTGACATACCAAACTTGGTATTAAGGAAATGTTTATGGACACCTTTCATAGGTTTGCGTTTGGGGTCCTTAGATACAAGGTCAGGGTCACTGTTTCTAAAAATAGAAAAAAGTTGAAGCTGAATAACTTTAGTATTACATTAAAAGGTTGACATATCTTAATCAATCTTGGTATGAAGGAAGATATTATTGATACCTTTCATGAGATTGCGTTTAGGGTCCCTAAGGTCAAAGTAACTGTTACTATAATGCAATGACAAGCAACACATTTCATAATGAGCATTAATGTTAAACATTGATTTTGATTGCTGTCATCTGATACCCGTGTCTTTGACCAACTTCTTTTTTTTTAAACTACATAAATTTCGACCATGAGTACAGTTTAAAAGCATTTTTTGATGACCTTTACTTGGCACATAGTAAAATAGTTTATGCAGAGGGATCTGCTTACAATACTTTCTGTCCTGAGATGTTGAACGTGCAACGTTTTCAGGTAACCCAAACACAAAATGTAATATTTATGTCTGTTGCCTTTTACCCATACATACATGCTCTTGATTAAAAATGACCACACGAGCCATGCCAGTAGAGCATAGGCCCTTATCGGCCTCTTCTTTACCAAAACTGTGAATGTCTCAATGCTAGATAAAACCTTCTTAAATAAATTACCCTGTATGCAGTTATCTAGATTTTTACGCTCCTCTTGCAGATACTGCTGTGGGTGTACATGGACTTCTGAAGCATCAGTCTGATTTACCAGCAGAGCTGTGAATGCAACATCTCTAGCCAGAAATAATTTTCCTGAGCAGCATGGTAAGCTTTTGCATATTAATTTCCAGACTTCCTTTGCCTAAGCTTTGTTTTGTTTGTTTTACAAAAGGATGCAAGACTTTTCCAAAATAATAACTGATGTACTTTGGTAAACGTTGACAAGGCAAGTTGACATTTTTACTAGTGATTATATACCATCGTGCCATTGTAGTCATGTAGGAGCGGGGAGCGACCGTGACCCAATATTCTGGCTAGAAACGGCAAAGGTGTCGCGAATATTTGATAGCAATTTTCCTAATAATCGTTTTTTTTAATAAAGCTACGCGCATAAAGATCAATACAAGTCTAACACGATATGAAATAAAGAGATCATCAGGTCATATCTAGCTGATTTGTTAGGGAATGGCTTGAAAACGGTCAGCGGATTAATAAAGATGGTTAAGTCGAAGAAAAGGCAATAAGACAATAATTATTTGTATTCTGATGTTTCAAAAACTATAGTTTATTGTGATAATTGCAATTACTCGGTTACACAGAATTGTTGGTAAATAGCCAGCAATATGACTGTATCATTTCAAACTCTTATAAAAGTTTGAATTTAAAATTGACATACCAAATCAGCCTAAAAGTTTTAGTGCTCTGCTAATATCAAATTAAGAAAATGTTTTAAAAAATTATCTCCGAAATATAGCCTTTTTTCAGATTGGTACCACTTTTGCAAATTTGTCATAAATGTGATTGCCAATGGAAAACAACATTATTTGTTATCATTTAGCACAAATGTGTCTTTAATTTCCAGAATGCATGTGTGAACCTATAGATAAATAAGTTTATAGAACCAATTAATGACCTTATGTAGCATTAGCTCTTAAGGCATTGCAAGAAGTAAGTGGTTTTATATCATTGTGCATTTGAGAGAAACCCCCATATTGACCTCCCATTTCAACAGTGACAATAAAATGTGCCAAATAACCTCATCAAGCTCACAGTTAATATTTATGTCTCCCCCATTCATGTGGAGACAAATTGTTTTTGCCCTGTCCATCAGTCAGAATGTCAGTCCATCGGTCCGTAGGTCAGTCAGTACATCACACTTTGTTTCCACTCAAGAACTATAGAACGCTTGTTATGCTAATTGGTTGTGACTAGAAGACGTCCACTATTGATTTTGGGGTCACAAAGTCAAAGGTTAAGGTCTCCGTGACCTTGAGGTGAAGAAATGGTTTCCGCTCTATAACTTTATATCCTTCGAGTCAAGGAAATGCATTCTTGGTATGCTAGTTGTGCATGATTTTGATATGGAAAGGTCAAAGGTCAATGTTACTTTCAGGAAAAAAAGGATATGTTGGCAGTAACCTTAAGCTTAAACATGGTTTCTGCTCAATAACTAAAAAAAAGCTTGTACCAAGGGACTTCATACTTGGTATGCTAGTTGTTCACGACTAGTAGATGACTCCTTTTGACTTTGAGATCAGTAGGTCAAAGGTCAAGGTCACCATGACCTTCAGTTGAAGAAACGGTTCCCACTCAATAACTAAAAAACACTGGCAACCAGGAATTTCATACTTGGTATGCTAGTTGATCATGACTAGAAGGTGAACCCTAGTGATTTTGAGATCAAAAGTTTAAAGTTCAAGATTATCTTCAAGTAAAAAATGATATTTTGGTGGTGACATTTAGCTTAAAAATGATTTATGCTCAATAACTAAAGAACTCTTGTACCCAGGAACTTAATACTTGACTTAATACCGTCAGTCTGAAAATTACACTTTGTTTCCGCTCAATAAATAAAAAATGCTTGCACCCAGGAAATTCATACTTGGTATGCTAGTCGGTCATGACTAGTAGATGACCCCTATTGATTTTGAGATCAATAGGCCAAAGGTCAAGGTTGCTGTGACATTGATGTGAAGAAACAATTACCGCTCAGTAACTCAAGAACACTTTAACCCCTATTGATGTTATGATCAGTAGGTCAAAGGTCAAGGTCATGATTATATTGAGCTGAAAAAATGGTTTCCATTCAATAATTGAATAACGCTTGCGCCCAGGAACTTCAAACAATGCAAAATTTGTTTACATTTTCCAGGATTAATCAACAACTCTTTTTCGCTTAAATATATAATACGGTTGAATAAACTTCACTGTTGGTTCATCTCCAGTCCAAAATTACAAATTTCATGTTCATCATTTATTTTTTCTCAGATACCAACACACAATAGCGGGGACAAGCGCATTTTCAAAAAGCAATCTTTAGTTAGAATAACCTTAGGTTTTGAAAGGTTTAGAATAATTGTGGTTGGATGGCCATAGGTGGCAGTGACAGTCAGGGATGGTCAGCATACACTTAAGTGAAAGATAAAGGTAAATCAATGCAGTAATTGTATACAGTATATATATAAATTACAACTTAAAGGTCCTTTATATTTTTTGTTCAAGCTATGTTGGATTGCTTTAACCTTGCCAACATTATGCAGGGCTAGTTTCACTATATAACGATAAATCAATGGAATCTACTCTCCACTAACAACAGGCCAGATTGTTTAACAGAAGTGCTCCTAAGGTGGCCTTATAAAACTCTTTCAGGCCATGTGTTTTGTTTTTAACTTGGCCTTTCATGGAAGTGCTTAGGGGACAAGTGGTTTAAACTTAAAAGGTTGACTTTGAGTTGCATAATGTAGAAAGGAACTTGTATGATTAGATAGGACATAGCATGGTATATGGAAAACTAGATGGCATGACCAAAATGTTCTGTTTTTAGTCTTTCATGCGTACTGAAAACTAACCATGGATACTGGAGGCTGATAGAACCAAGCATGGACACTGGTAAAACCAACCCTGGATGTTGATAGAAACAACCATGGATGCTGATAGAACCTACTGTATAAGCCGATATAACCAACATTGGACAATATCATAACTTACCATGGGCAGAGAAAGAATTGAAGAATTGACCAAAGGCAGTAAATAATGCAGGAACGAGTTCAAGGTAGGAGGCACCAGTCACGTTAATAAGAAAAGGAAAAGCTTAATAACACTCTAGAGATCACATTTATAACTGTATCTTATGAAAGTTGGTCAGAATGTTTATATTAATAATTTCTAAGCCAATATTTAATCCGGGTTATGTGTGGTTAAAAACTAGTTCATTATGTCAAGTTATAGGAAAAGCTTGTTAGCACTCTAGAGGTAACATTCGTGACTGTATGTTCATGAAACTTAGTCAGAATGTTTATATTGCTTAGCTTTAGGCCAAGTTCGAATCTGGATCAGGTGAGCGATACAGGGCCTTCAGGGCTCTGTTAACTTGATGGAATTTGAAATTTTAGAATCAATAGAAATGTATTAAGAACTAAAATAGACTAACAAAAATGAAACATAATGAATAGTATCAATTGCTCAGAAACCCCGCAAATAAGCTTCATTAACCATCATTTGAAGTTGTGATACCCTGCCGTGAATGACCATAGGTAATTTTTGTATACATTTTAAAAGAATCATAGATGATGCATAAAATAGATGTATTAGTATATCATAGATAAAGTAATTTGGGTTAGTGTTTTAGCCCTATTTTAATTTTTAGCCCTATTTTTTTATTTTCTAGCAAAAATCATGTCTGGCCATTAGTAGTTTCATTTGAATATATAGTGCTGTGTCCTTCCAGATGTAACCATAGTCACCATATGTCTATGTCCTTAAAGATATAACCACAGTCACCTTATGTCTGTGTCTTTCAAGACAAATCCACAGTCTCAATATGACTGTGTCCTTTTAAACAAAACCACAACCACTTTATTTCGTTGTCCTTCCAAATATAACCACATTCAACATATGTGTGTGTGTGTCCTTCCCGATGTTACACAGTCACTATACATCAATCAAAGGATATTTCAATCATCCGCTTTCTTCTGGCACCATTTCTTCTCTTCTTCTAATGCTGAAAACTGCATGGACAAGCCCAGTACCAAACCGCAAACCTGCCACTAAAACCTTATTCTTTAATTGGTAGCCTTTGGTGTATTGTTTATTGTGGTCTTAAGGTGAGTCTGTATTAATAAATTTGTGTATACATTAATGTTTGCAGTAATTTAATATTTCTTTGAGACCATAGTCAAACCCCTGGTTGGGATTAGAGTTGAAACAATTAAAATAACAAAAGATCACAAGCAGGTAGTGACTACCTTCTTTCAAGAAAGGAATTTAAAGTATGTAATAGCCTAATTATTGAAAGAACTTTATTCAAGGACATACATACAAGAAGTCAAGAACTTAATTCAAGGAAAGACTTTCAAGTAGTCAAGAACTTTAATCAAGAAAGGTACTACATGTACAAGAAACGATTAACTTCATTCAGGAAAGAAACCATAACAAGAAGTCAAGAACTTCATTCAAGAAAGAACCTTTAAGAAGCAAAGATCTTCATTTTGAAATGACCTCAAAGTATTAAAGATCTTCATTCAAGAAAGGATCTACAAGAAGTCTAAAACTTTATTCAAAGAAGGATCTACAAGAAGCCATAAACTTCATTAACGAAAGGACCTAGAAGAACAAAATAGAACAGACAGTTTATTTGACTTTTACAAGTGTACATGTCGTAATACATACAGTTATACATATAAACATGCCACATGTCTAAACTTACAATCAGAATATAATGAAATATGAAATAAGCAAACATACTATGTAAATTGAATACCAAATAAGTAATATGTTAACTTTGGCAGTGAGGGTATGTTTCAGAGCTACTATATCAAGATAAATTATTAAGTGAGTTGAGTATAACACTTGATTCTTTAATATATTTACAAACATTCATAGCATCCTTTTATTACATGATTCCAATAACTGATGGAAGTTGAATACAGATGGAATATATACATTATATACAGCATTGTTTTATATAAGTTACATGTCACTGATGATATCATGGACAAATACTTATGAGGTGATATTCATCCTCTATGTCCCTATGATTACAACATAAACAATATCTTTCATTAAAAGGTATATTATTACGAGGTACATTATGAGTGCATAACGTCCTGTTTGTATTCTCAAAAGGTGTACAGAAAATCTCAATCTTACAAAGTATAAAGTAAGTTCTTTGAAACTAAATCTAAATATATTTCATTATCAAAGGCCAAAAACTTCACAATCAACAGACTTATAAATATATTATTGTTTACTCACATTCTTTTTTCATGGGGATTGTGTATGTTCAAAAAGTAGGTGCAACAACATTCATAAACATGCAAAGTAACATTCTACTCTTCTTTGTATTGTTAGAACTACTTTGCCTTTCTGATTTGAGCCATGATATATGTTTTTCAGGATTTTATTGTAATTTTAATGTTAGTCATGGTAAATGTATTATGCTTTGATGAAACATATTTTTGCTCAACTTTGGTTTATGCTATGCATACTATTAGAGTAGTGTTGGTTTTTTAAACTTGTGTCTGTATTGTAGCCACAGTACTTGTATTGAGTGACTTGAATGATGTTGTCTTAATTGTGTTTTAACGCTCATTTTATAGCAAGATCTATATCGGAAAAAATGTTTTATATTTGCTGTGTTTTTAGCTATTTTTATGGTAGCCAATGTTAGTGTATGACATGATTGTGCTCAAGTGTCTTAAGTTTTTTATGTATTCTAAGTTCTGTTTTGGAAGCATCAGTTTCTTTATATCATGATTTTTTAGTGTGGTGTTTTGGCTTTATTTATTTTTTGCTTATTTATGATAGCCACAGTAAATGCATCAAGCTTATGTTGTTAATGTTACGTCAGGTTGTTTTGGCTCCTCTTAATGGCACATTGGTGTGTGTAAGTTCGTGTCATATATTGTCTTGTTTTTCCAGTGTTTTGTGTTAAACTTGGAATTTTTGTGTTAGTGTTGTTGGTTTGTTTTTGGATTCTTTAAAGCCATAATTGCTGCATCAAGAACCCATGTATCAAGTGATATTGAATGCTTTGGCTCATTTAGGCAGCAATAGTCTATGTTCTATTATATGAGGAAGTATATTGTAAATTTGTGTTTGGCTTATTCAGTGAATTGCATTTTAATATCAGCTTGGTTAATGAAGTCTGTTGTATTGTTAATTTGTTTTAACTGTGTGTGAAGCCGCGCTGTATGAATGAAGTCTGTTGTATTGTTAGTTTGTTTTAACTGTTTGTGAAGCCGTGCTGTGTGTATGCAGTCTGTTGTATTGTAATTTTCTTTTAACTGTTTATAAAGCCTCACTGTATGTATGAAGTCTGTTGTACGTTAGTATTTAGCTCTACTGGCCAAAGGCCAGAAGAGTTTATGTGATGGTAATGTGTATGTAGTATGTGCGTCCGTGCGTGCGTCCGTGTGTCCGTGTATCTGTAAACATTTTTTTTTGTTAACGCGATACAGTCTTCTGTTTTGATTGTATCTCGATGAAACTTGTACAGTATTTAGATAATAATTAGAGCTTGGTTCTTTTCGAAAACCGGCCAAATTCGCATATGCATACCTAGATAAAGGGTATTGAAAGTTTTCAATTAAAGAAATGCTATTTTTAGCTAACCTAGTTTTAGCCAGATCCACATGAGTGAATTATATTTTTAGTCAAGTTTACATGTGTAAACTCAAGTTTAGGACTAAGGGAGAGAATTTGCTTTTTGTACTGCAGTTGATTTTGTGAATTACTCTGCCTTGTTCTTGTTGAAAGCCAAAAGGCCATTTTTTTTAGCTCTAAGTGTTTGTAGTTTGCACATTCATCTTAACAAAATTGGTTGTGAATGTTTGTTCAAGTTATGCACCTGGGGTCATTACTGGCCGCACCCAGGGTTCACAGGTTTGGTAAAATTAAATTGGGATAGGTTTGAAAATCTTTTTATGTGTTTTTGCATCCATTTCTATAGAATTGCTTGCGAATGTTTGTTCAAATCGATCAATGTTGTCCTCGGATGCCCTTGACTTTGACCTTTTGACCAACTCTTTTTAAATTTTTAAAATTACAGAATTTTTTACCATGAGTACAGTTTTGAAAGATTTTTTTTTGTCAGATGACTTTTACTTGGCACATATTAAAATAGTTCATGCAACTAATCTGCTTACAATTCTTTCTGGGCTCAGAGGTTGAACGTGCAACGTTTTCAGGTAACCCACACACAAAATGTGAACTATATGTCTGTTGCCTTTTACCCTTACATACATGCTGTGGATTAAAATGACCACAAGAGCCATGCCAGTAGAGCATATGCCCTTTTGGGCCTCTTGTTTACAGTTGGTAAAGCCATGCTATATGTTAGAAGTCTGTTGTATTGTAATGTTGTTTTTACTGTTTGTTTAACCATGCTATAGGTATGAAGTATGTTATAATGCTAGTTTGTTTTAACTGTTTGTAAAGCCATGCTATATGTATGAAGTATTTTGTATTGTAAGTGTTTTTCAGTTTGTAAACCATGTAAGAAGTCTGTTGTATCATTATTTGTTTTTACTGTTTGTAAAGCCATGCTGTATGTGTGCATTATGTTGTATTGTAATTTGTTGTTTAGCCATGCTATATGAAATACGTCTTTTGTGTTGTACATTTGTTTTTACTGTTTGTAAAGCCATGCTGTATGTAAGAAGTCTGTTGTATTGTAAGTTTGTTTTTACTCATGTGAAGCCATGATGTGTGTTAAGTATGCATGAAGGCTTTTGTCTTGTTAGTCATTTGTATTGTAAGTTTGTTTTACTGTTTGTGAATCCATGCTTCATGTATGTTGTCTGTTGTATTGCATGGATGATACACTGTTTGTGAATCAATGCTGTATTTATGAAGTTGGTTGTATTGTAAGTTTATTTTGACTGTTTGTAAAGCCATGCTGTATTTAAGGAGTCTGTTGAATTGTACGTTTGTGTTTACTGTTTGGAAGCTATGCTGTATGCATAAGGCCTATTGTATTGTAAGTTTGTTTTTACTCTTTGAAAAGCCATGCTGTATGTATGTAGTCTGTTGTATTGTAAGTTTGATTTTACTGTTTGTGAAGCTATTCTATATTCATGTAGTCCTTTATATTGTAAAATGTTTTTATTGGTTGTGAAGTCATGCTGTAAATATGAAGTCTGTTGCATTGTAAAGTCCTTATTGTTTATAAAGGCATGATGTATGTTTGTATCATGTCTGTTTTATTGTTAGTTTGTTTTTACTGGTTTCAAAGAACTGCTGTATGTATGAAGTATGGTGTGTTTTAAGTTTGTTTTTACTTTTTGTAAAGCCATGTTGTATGTATGAGGCTTATTGAATTGTAATTTGTTTTTACTGTTTGTAAAGCAATGCCGTGTGAATGTAATATGTTGTATTGTAAGTTTGTTTTTTACTGTTAGTAAAGCCATGCTGTAAGTAAAGAAAATGTTGTATTGTAAGGTTGATTTTCCTATATTTAAAGCCATGGTATATGTAAGAAGTGCTTTGCATAACTTTTACTGTAAGTTTGTCTTTACTCTTTGTAAACCAATGCTGTATATATAACATCTGTAGTATTTTTGTAAGATTGTGTTTTACTCTTTGTTAAACCAATGCTGTATGTATAACATTTGTAGTATTTTTGTAAGATTGTTTTTACTCTTTGTTAAGCCTTGCTGTATGTATAACATCTGTAGTATTCTTGTAAGATTGTTTTTTACTCTTTGTTAAGCCATGCTGAATGTATAACATTTGTAGTATTTTTGGAAGATTGTTTTTTTACTCTTTGTTAAGCCATGCTGTATGTTTAACATTTGTAGTATTTTTGTAAGATTGTTTTTTACTCTTTGTTAAGTCATGCTGTATGTATAACATTTGTAGTATTTTTGTAATATTGTTTTTTACTCTTTGTTAACCCATGCTGTATGTATAACGTTGGTAGTATTTTTGTAAGATTGTTTTTTACTCTTTGTTAACCCATGCTGTATGTATAACATCTGTAGTATTTTTGTAAGATTGTTTTTACTCTTTGTTAAGTCATGCTGTATGTATAACATTTGTAGTATTTTTGTAAGATTGTTTGTTACTCTTTGTTAAGCCATGCTGTATGTATAACATCTGTAGTATTTTTGTAAGATTGTTTTTTACTCTTTGTTAAGCCATGCTGTATGTACATCATTTGTAATATTTTTGTAAGATTGTTTTTTACTCTTTGTTAAGACATGCTGTATGTATAACATCTGTAGTATTTTTGTAAAATTGTTTTTTACTCTTTGTTAAGCCATGCTGAATGTATAACATTTGTAGTATTTTTGGAAGATTGTTTGTTTTATTACTCTTTGTTAAGCCATGCTGTATGTATAACATTTGTAATATTTTTGTAAGATTGTTTTTTACTCTTTGTTAAGCCATGCTGTATGTATAACATTTGTAGTATTTTTGGAAGATTGTTTTTTACTCTTTGTTAACCCATGCTGTATGTATAACATTTGTAGTATTTTTGTAAGATTGTTTTTTACTCTTTGTTAACCCATGCTGTATGTATAACATTTGTAGTATTTTTAGAAGATTGTTTTTTTACTCTTTGTTAACCCATGCTGTATGTATAACATTTGTAGTATTTTTGTAAGATTGTTTTTTTACTCTTTGTTAAGCCATGCTGTATGTACAACATTTGTAATATTTTTGTAAGATTGTTTTTTACTCTTTGTTAAGACATGCTGTATGTATAACATCTGTAGTATTTTTGTAAAATTGTTTTTTACTCTTTGTTAAGCCATGCTGAATGTATAACATTTGTAGTATTTTTGGAAGATTGTTTTTTTACTCTTTGTTAAGCCATGCTGTATGTATAACATTTGTAATATTTTTGTAAGATTGTTTTTTACTCTTTGTTAACCCATGCTGTATGTATAACATTTGTAGTATTTTTAGAAGATTGTTTTTTTACTCTTTGTTAACCCATGCTGTATGTATAACATTTGTAGTATTTTTGAAAGATTGTTTTTTACTCTTTGTTAAGCCATGCTCTATGTTAGAACATTGTTTTATTGTAAGTTTGTTTTTACTTGTAAAGCCATGTTTATTTATGAAGCCTATTGTATTGTAAGTTTGTTTTTACTGTATGTAATGCCATGCTGTAATGTAAGCTTAGTGTACTCGTTTAATTTATTGTATATTATAAATGTAAATAGTATGAATGAAGTATATATGTATGTAGTGCTGTATGTATAAAGTCTGTTGTATTGTGAGTTTGTTTTTACTCCTTGTAAAGTCTTTGATAAGGCATGCTGTATGTATGAAGTATGTTGTATTATAAGTTTGTTTTTACTCTTTGTAAAGCCATGCTGTATGTTTAGTATGTATTAAGGCTCTTGTATTGTAAGTCTTTTGTATTGTAAGTTTACTCTCTTTATTCTTTGTTAAGCCATGCTGTATGTATGATTTTTTTGCATTGTAAGTTTGTTTTTACTGTTTGTAAAGCCATATTGTTTGTATGTAGTCTGTTGTATTGTAAGTTTGTTTAGTAAAGCCATGCTTTATGTATGAAATCTTTTGCATTGTAGTTTGTTTTTACTGTTTGTTAAGCCATGTTGTTTGTATAAGTCTGTTGTATTGTAAGTTTGTTTTTCCTTTTTGTAAAGCCATGCTGTGTTTATGAAATCTGCTGTTTTGTAAATTTGTTGTTTTTTCCATTTGTTTAGCCATGCATATTTATGAATCTTATTGTATTGTTGGTCTGTTTTTACTCTTTGTTAAGCGGATGCTTGTATGAAGTCTGTTTTATCGTAAGTTTGGCTTTACTCGTTGAAGCCATGCCATATGTATGAAGTCTGTTGAACTCTTAAGTTTGTTTTTACTCTTTGTAAAGCCAAGCTTTATGCATTTAGTATGATGTACTGTAAGTTTTTCTTTGCATCTTCTTATAGGCCATTACAACTTATACACATTATTCTTACGTTTGATTTGGCTCCATACTGATTGTTTTAGATCTTTATATTTTATGGTATATGTTTTGATTTATGTTGATTATTTAAAACTCCCTCCCAGGTTTATTTTTATTTTTACCTTACCATTTCAAATGGATGGAGTATGTTGTCTTGTAAGTGTGCTTTTGTACTATCATTGTAGCCATGCAATATCTATGTATAGATTCTGGCATACTGTTTGTTGTTTGGGCTTTATATGGTAGCCATCCTACATGTTTAAAGTTTGGTGTATTGTTTTTTTTAAGTTTTAAAATCTATGAATTGTAGCCATGCTATGCATATAACGTCTGTTGTAGTGCAAGTTTGACTACAATTGTCATGTTATTGCAGCCATGCTATATGTATGAAGTATTATAATATTGTATTATTAGAATGTTATCTTTTTTATTTATTAAACCTGGTATATTGTTTGTTTTGGCTTTTTATTAAAGCCATGCAACATGTATTCAGTCTGGGGTAATATGAGATTGTTTTGGGCTCTTTATTATAGCCTTCCTCTAAGTATGAAATATGTTGTATTGATAGATTATGTTTGGCTCTTTATGGTAGCCATGTTACCTGTATGAAGTCTGAGGTATTGTTAGGTTGTACATGTATTTGGTTCTTTATTGTAACCATATTAGATGAATGAAGTCTGGTGTACTGTTAGGTTGTTTTAGGTTCTTATATATAACCATGTTATATATATATATATATATATATATATATATATATATATATATGAAGTATGGTGTATTGATAAGTTGTGCTTGACCTTTCACTGTAGCCATGCTACATCAAATGTATGAAGTATGGTGTATTGTTAGTGTTTTTTATCTCTTTATTATAGCCTTGTTAGCTTGTTTTGGCTCTTTATGGTAGCCATGCTTTGTTATCTGTTGTGTTGTTAGTTATTTTGTGTTTTAATATATAATAACATTTATATATATTTATGTAAGTGCCTGTGTATTGTTAGTTTGATTTTTATGGCTATATGTATGAAGTCTGGAATACTGTTAGAATTGTTTTTGCTCTTTATTGTAGCCATGCTTTATGTATAAAATCTTGTGTATTGTCTGTTTGATTATTGTCAGTTTATGTCAGCCATGCTATATGTAGAAGGATGGTGCATTTATAGGTTTTTATTTTTTATGATAACCAGGCTACATGTATTGATTTTGTTGTTTGTTTATTTTTGGCTCCTTCTTGTAGCGATGCTCTATTTTTGCAATATGTGTATTGTTGTTTTCTTATTGGCTCTTCATTGTGGCCATGCTAAACATATGAAGGCTTATGTATTGTTATCTTTTTATCTTTATGATGGCCATGCTTCATTGTAACATGGGTTGAATATGTTGTATTTTTATATTGTTTGTATTTTATGAAAGCCATTTTCTGTGTATGGAGTTTGATGTAGTGTTAGTTTGTTTTAGTGTCTTTTTCGAAGCCATGTCACATATATTCAATATGTTGTGTTGCTATTTTTGTGAAAGCCTTCCTCTGTGTATGACTTGTGTTTTATTGTTGTTGTTTATTCTTATTCTTATATCCATGCTGTATTTATGAAGTATGCTGTGTTGTAAGTTTGTTTTGGCTCTTTATTTCAGCCATGCTATTTGAATGAAGTCTTGAGAATTGCTTCTTTGTCTTTTTATGATAGCTTTTCTATATGTAAAAGGTGTGTGTAATCTAAGTTTGTTTTGGGGTTTATTAGTAGCAAAACCATAATTATGTATTTGATATTTTGAATTGCCATGTTTTGTTTAAAACAATTATTATATATGAAGTTGTGTGTATTTTAGTGTTTGTTTTCTTTGAAGAAGCCATGCAAATAGTATGAAGTCTGATTTATTGTTAGTTAATTGGTGAAACATTATTAAAACCATGTTTCATGCATAAGGTTTGTTGTACCTTATTGTGTGTGACACTGTATTGTTAATCTGATCATGATATAGAAGTCTTTTTATATGTATTTGTATTGTGATTTTTTATTTTGTTTTTTCCCCTGTTATGGCCACATGTGTCGGTTAAAATGTGTTGGTACTTTTATTATGTTTTTTATGGTATGCTTCCTTGCTTAGAGCATATAGTAATATTAGTTTGTTTTTGTCTGTTATGGTACCCATGATGGGTATGAAGTGTGTTGAAATTGTAACTATTTTTTAAGTGTTGTTTTAGAGTAGTGCGCCATTCTAGTTGTAAGAAATCTGGGAAATTAAGTCTTTAATTATAGCAATGCTATTTGTATGTAGTTTGTTGAACTTTTTGTCTTCTTTTGGCTCTGTATTGTTTTTGTTTGTTTCTTTGTTATTTTTCTATGGTTGTCATTTTATGGAATTGTAGGCTGATGCATCACAATTTGTGTTTGTAATCGTAAAGTAGCCATGCCATATAATTTATGAAGTATTTGTTTTTGCTTTTTGCTCTTTACAGAATCCATGCTTTATACACACGTTCTGTTGTATTGTTAGAGTGTTTTAATGGTCTGCTTGTAAACTTTTTATATGTTTAAAGTAATTTGATTGTTTTAGTTAATTCTTGTTAATTCTTGTTATATGTATGAAGACTGTTGTGTTGTTAGTTTGGATTTGGTTTTTTGGTAGCCTCGATTGCTATATGTATGGTTTGGTGTATTGTAAGATTGTATGTTGCTGTTTTTTAAGGTTGTCTTGCTATATGTATGGATTATTGTGTATTGTTAGTTTGTTTTTCTCTTTTTGTTGTAAAATTCATATGGTTTTAAAGCCATTTGTATTGTTAGATTTTATTGTTTCTTCGTGGCAGCCCTGTTATAAATGTGAAGTCTGTTGTATTGTTAGTTTGTTTTTGGCTCCCCATGGCAACCATGCTGTAAATATGAAGTCTAGTATATTTTTAGTTTGGTTTTAGCTCTTTTATGTATGACATGTTAAATGCGTGAAGTCAGTGTTTTAAGGTTTGTTTTTGGCTCTGTTTGGTAGTTCTGCTATTTGTTTGAAGCCTGTTCATTTTGCTATTCTTATTATTTGGTTTGGAGTCATGATTTATATGTTTTGTTTGTTTTATGTTATAGGTAACAAGCTATATCTATTTACATTTTTTGCAGTTGAGTGACTTTTAAGCATTAGTTAATATTAATAGTCTTTGGCAACCATGGTCTATGTAATTTGTTAATATATTTTTAATCACTGCCATATTTTTGTGTTTTTTTTGTCCTAGTTTTGAAACATATATTGAGTGATTTTTTATATTTCTCCATTAGAAAAGAACACTTTATATATTTAGATTTTCTTTCAAGAACTAAAAGGTAATTGGATTGCATTAAACGTGCGTCTTCCATGTAACGGGTGTGTCCCTGCAGTCCTATATATGTCTACTACACATTCTCTTCTACTAGAACATTCTCTGTCAGCTTGGCCACAAAACATAAAAAAACCCTGCTTATTATTTAAAAACATATAAGCTCACAAGAATTCCTGACCAATTAGACCTCGGAAAAAAAACACATTTAGTTTTGGCTACCCAACCCAACATACCAAATAGGCACTGCCCTTTCCCTTTTTAGCTCGACTATTCGAAGAATAAGGAGAGCTATACTACTCACCCAAGCGTCGGCGTCGGCGTCACACCTTGGTTAAGATTTTGCGTGCAAGCACACATAGGTTAATATCTCAGCAACTACTTAAGGTATTACATTGAGACTTTATACAATGGTACTCAACCATCCAACCTACCTAATTAACCAAGTTTGATAACTCTACTTTGCATTTAATGCCAAATATAGGCCTTTATTATTTGGCTTAGAAATTCTGGTTAAGGTTTTGCGTGCAAGCACACATAGGTTAATATCTCAGCAACTACTTGAGGTATTGCATTGAGACTTGATACAATGGTACTCAACCATCCAACCTACTTAATTAACCAAGTAAGATAACTCTAGATTGCATTTTATGCAAATAATTGCCCTTTATTATTTGACTAAGAAATTCTGGTTAAGGTTTTGCGTGCAAGCACACATAGGTTAATTTCTCAGCAACTGCTTGAGGTATTGCATTGAGACTTGATATAGTGGTACTCAATCATCCAACCTACTTAATTTACCAAGTTAGATAACTCTAGTTTGCATTTAATGCAAATAATTGCCCTTTATTATTCGACTCAGAAAATCTGGTTAAGGTTTTGCATGTAAGCACACATAGGTTAATATCTCAGCAACTACTGGATGAATTGCATTGAGACTTTATTAAATGGTACTCAACCATCCAATCTACTTAAATAACCAAGTAAGATAACTCAAGATTGCATTAAATTCAAATAATGGCCCCTTTTTTATTCAACATAGAAATTCTGGTGAAGGTTTTGCATGTAACCACTTGAGAGTCAATACCTCAGCGAATACATCATGTATTGCATTGAATCTTTACACACAGGCTCCCAACCATTTAACCTTCTTATCTAATCAAGTAAGATAACTCTATCTTTCATATTAAATAATTTTTGCCCCTTTATTATGCGACTTAGAAATTCTGGTTAAGGTCTTGCATGTTAGCACACATAGGATAATATCTCAGCAACTACTTGATATATTGCATTGAGACTTTATACAATGGTATACAACCATCCAACCTAATTGAATAACCAAGTTAGATAACTGTGTTTTGCAAATAATGGCCCTTTATTATTACACTTAAAACTTCTGGTTAAAATTTTGCATGGAACCACATTTATGTTAATATCTCCGCACATCATGTATTGCATTAAAATCTCATCTAACAGTGATCCATGCTTGTTTCGCCAAAACTTTTCAATCCTTACACTGAAAAGCGGCGGAATAGTCGAGCGCGCTGTCTCTGTTACAACTCTTGTTATACTTTGTTGTAGTTAGATCTACTGGCCAAAGAGCTTATGAGATGGTTATGTGTACGTAGTATATGCGTCTGTAAACAATTGCTTGTGAACTCGATACAATCTTCAGTTTTGCTTGTATTTCTATGAAACTTGTACAGTGTTTAAATATATATTTGAGCTTGGTTCCTTTCAAAACAATGCCAAGATTATTGCCCGTGAAAGTTTAAAAACAAATTATATTTTAGCTAACCTAGTTTTAGTCAGGTCTGCATGAGCGAATTCTTTTTGTAGCCATGTTAACATGTAAAGTCAAGTCTAGGATTAAAGGGAGACAACTTGCTTTTTGGTTCTGCAGTTGATTTTGTCAATTACTCCGCCTTGTTCTTGCTGAAATCCATAAGGCCAATTTATTAGCTCTATTGTCTGTATTTCGCGCATTCATCGAAACAAAATTCGTTTAGAATATGTGTTCAAAATATGCACCGGGGGTCAGTACTGCCCACACCAAGTGTTCACAAGTTTGTACACTTAATTTGGGAAATGTTTGAAAAGCTGTTTGTGTTTTCGCGCATCCATCTCAGCATAATTGCCTGTGAATGTTTGTTCAAATTATGCCACTGGGGTTATAACTGGCCATCCAACGGTGTTCAAAGGTTCGGACTTGCTATTTTGAATAAGGCACAATTTAGTGATCTGCTACCAGGGTTGTTCAAATTATGACCATGGGGTCAAAAAGCTGGCACTGCCCCCTGGGGTCACAATTTTTCTAGAAACTTATTTAAGAAAATTTTCAAAATCCTCTTGTTTCAAACCACAAAGATCGTACCTTTGATGTTTGTTGTGGAGAATCATATGATGACTGTCGAGCAAAGCATTTGAAAATATGCCCCTTGAGCTAAAGCTGGCCCCACCCCTTTTGATTTTTTTTATTTTTAAAGCTACAGCAATGATATTTAGACCATTTCTACAGTTTTGCAAATGAGCATCAATGTTGTCATCGAATGCCCTTAACTTTGACCTTTTGACCAACTTCTTTATTTTTAAAACTACAGAAAATTTGACCATGAATACAGTAATATAAAACAATTTTTTGTCAGATGACCTTTACTTGGCACATATTAAAATAGTTTATGCAGAGACAAATAGAGATCTGCTAACAACACTAACTGTCCTCAGATGTTGATCGTGCAACATTTTCATGTAACCAAAACACAAAACGTGATCTATATGTATGTTGCCTTTTACCCAAGCATACATGCTCTGGATTAAAAATTATCACAAGAGCCATGCCAGTAGAGCATAGGCCGTTTTTGGCCTCCTCTTCGTAAGTGTGTTTTAAACACGTAATTTAAAAACGTTAAAGTTACTTGAACACTCCTACCTAATGCTGATAATAACTTTTTTACATAAAGCATAATAGAAAACGAAATATTTCATTTGAAAAAAAGCCTACATACAAGTACCCTGTTTTGAAAAAGATATAATCCTTACTAAAAAGTTCAATTTTGTATGCCTTATACCATCCACCAGAAAATAACGTTCAATGCTTAATTGTGTTGGTCATTGTGAAATAAAGAAGTAAGGAAGTAAAATAACAATCCTACCTTCATCTTCACAACTAGAGTTGATAGTAGGGAAAAGCCAAAAAATCCATTAGATGATTGGAGCCTTTTTATAAAAAAAATTGTATGTCAAAACAAAATTTCGACAGATTTTAACTTAATCGTGTGAATTTCTGAATTTAGTTCACAATAAAGTGAACTCATGTTTTTCTCACCTTAATCTGAAAAGCCTAAAATACAAAAGTTGTTTCTTTGTGCTGTTGTGGTTTTATTCAAGGTATTGCATGCATATTCCTAGATCATAATGTCACACACTTATATAACTTGCTGTGTGGATAGACCTATTTCAAAAGAAACCATTGACATACCAGTCCTTTTAGCTCACAAATGCCCAAGGTGAGCTATTGTGATCACTGATCAGTCTTTGTCCGTGGTCTGTCCGTCCAAAATCAACAATTGCTTAAAAAAAATCATCTCTGAAATTTCCAGGCCAAATTTATTAAAATTTCACAAAAATCTTCCTTGGGTGTTCCTCTACAAAATACAACAAGAGATCACGATTGATAAACAACAACAACAACAGCAACAACAAAATGACTGACTTTAAAAGCATCTCTTCTGAAACTTACACTCCAAATTCAATTATACCTTACAGAAAGCTTCCTTGGGTGACCCAAAAATACAACAAGGGATCATGATTTATCAACAACATCAAAAGCAACAACATCAAAATGGCTGATTTCCTGTTTTGTTTAAAAAAGCATATCCCCTGAAACTAACACTTCGAATTCAATGAAACTTCTACAAAAAATATAACAAAGATTCCCGATTGATCACAAACAACATTTACAAAATGACCAACTTCCTGTTTTGCTTTATAAAAAACATCTTCTTTAAAACTACCAGACCAGTCCAAATTCAATGAAACTATACAGGAATCTTCCTAGGGTCACCTTTTTGGATAACCTTCTACAAAAATATAAGGTGTCGAGATTGATCAAATACAAACAACATTCTGGCAAACTTCTTGTTTTGCTTTAAAAGAAATCTTTCTTCTTAAACTACAGGGCCATATTCACTGGAACTTAACAGGAAGCTTCATTGCATCATACTCTATAAAAATACAACAAGGCATTGAGATTGATCATGAACAACAACACAATTGCTGACTTTTTTTGCTTTAAAAATTCTCTGAAACTACCGGGCCAAATTTAATAAACTATACAGGTAGCTTTATTGCATGACCCTTTACAAATATAAATTTAGGCATCATTATCAGTAAAGATTTGTTTTAATTGCAACATTTTTATACAGAGTTGTAGCCATTGAAAACATGAATGGCATCTGAAATCTGTATAAACAAATTCTGAGCTTCTTTTCCTATAACTAGACATGTACTGTTTCACTGTTACCATAGCATGGGTTTTTACATGTCTAGGTACTGTGTCACTGTTACCCCCGGTATCATAGCCAAGGCTTTTACATGTATAGGTACGGTACTGTGTCACTTTTGTCATAGCCTGGGTTTCAACGTATCTAGAATCTGTGTCACTGTTGTCATAGCCAGGGCTTTCACATGTCTAGGTACTGTATCACTGTTCTCATAGCCAGTTGAAACCTGGTTATTAGAATGTCGAACGTCGTTGTTCGGGCGGGCATCCTGGCGCCGTCAAACTCACCTATGAAACTGAATAACTTTAGTAAGGGTTGATATATCTTGACCAAACTTAGTCTATAAAAAGAGTTTATGGGTACCTTTCATGAAATTGCGTTTATGGTCCATAGGATCAAGGTCAAGGTCACTGTTACTAAAAATAGAAAAATGGTTGATATTTAATAACTTTAGTTAGAGATGACATAATTATCTTGACTAAACTTGGTCTGTGGGAAGAGTTTATGGATACCTTTCATGGGATTGCGTTTGGGGTCCCTAAGGTCAAGGTCAAGGTCACTGTTACTAAATTGAAAACGGTTGAAACTGAATAACTTTAGAAAGGGATAACATATCTTGACTAAACTTTGTCTATAGGAAGAGTTTATGGAGACCTTTCATGGAATTGCGATTGGGGTCACTAGGTTCAAGGTCACTGTTATTAAAATAGAAAAATGGTTGAAACTGAATAACATCAGTTAGGGATGATATATCTTGACTAAAATTGGTCTATAGGAAGAGTTTATGGAGACCTTTCATGGGATTGTGTTTGGGGTCCCTATGGTCACGGTCAAGGTCACTGTTACTAAAAATAGAAAAAACGGTTGAAACCGTATAACTTTAGTTAGGGATGACATATCTTGATCAAACTTGGTCTATAGGAAGAATTTATGGAGACCTTTCATTGGATTGGATTTGGGTTCCCTAGGTTCAAGGTCAAGGTCACTGTTACTAAAAATAGGAAAACATTTGAAACTGAATTATTTTAGTAAGGGTTGACATATCTTGATCAAACTTGGTCTATAGAAAGAGTCTATGGATACCTTTCATGGGATTGCGTTTTGGTTCCTTAGAGTCAAGGTCAAGGTCACTGTTACTAAAAATAGAAAAAACAGTTGAAACTGAATAACTTTAGTAAGGGTTAACATATTTTGACCAAAGCCAGGTATAAAGGACGAGTTTATGGATACCTTTCATGGGATTGCGTTTGGGGTCCCTTGATTCAAGGTCAAGGTCACTGTTGCTAAAAATAGAAAAATGGTTGAAACTCAATAACTTAAGTTAGGGTTGATATATCCTGACCCAACTTGGTATAAAGGAAGCGTTTATGGATACCTTTCAATCGAGTGCATTTGGGGCCCCTAGGGTCAAGGTCACTGTTATTAAAAATAGGAAAACAGACACAGACTGAAGTTCTTCTGTCAATCATTAAAACCCTGGTTTCGTCGCATTGCGGCGTTTCTTGTTCATTCTTACATTTGGAAAATGTGGGTGTTTGGTTGATTTAACAAAAAATATTAAAAGGTACAATTTCTTCACTTATATGTTGTTGGTTTTTCTTATATATATATATAAAGAAAAACACTGTGTCTTCTTCTGTTTCAAACTAAAAGTAATTAATTAAATATTGTTGATAAAATGTTTATTCGAAGTGAACACTTAATTTGCCTCTGATGATTCAATAATACATCTGTTTTATACTTTCATAAGCATATTCCTCAGGATCCCCTACATCTCTAAATATCGCAAACAGCCACATCATATTCCTGAGGACCTTTACATCTCTACAAGGAGGGACACACAAACAGACACATCATATTCCTGAGGACCTTTACATATCTACTAGGAGGGACACATAAACAGACACATCATATTCCTGAGGACCTTTACATCTCAACATAAAAGGTCACACAAACAGCCACATCATATTCCTGAGGACCTTTACTTCTCAACAATGAGGGACACACAAACAGCCACATCATATTCCTGAGGACCTTTACATCTCAATATAGAGGGACACACAAACAGACGCATCATATTCCCGAGGACCTTAACATCTCTACACGGAGGAACACACAAACAGCCACATCATATTCCTGAGGGCCTTTGCTTCTCAACCTAAAGGGTAACACAAACAGCCACATCATATTCCTGAGGACCTTTACATCTCTACAAGGAATGATACACAAACAGCCACATCATATTCCTGAGGACCTTTACATCTCAAAATAGAGGGACACAGAAACAGCCACATCATATTCCTGAGGATCTTTACATCTCTACAAGGAGGGACACACAAACAGCCACATCATATTCCTGAGGACCTTTACATCTCTACAAGGAGGGACACACAAACGTCCACATCATACTCCTGAAAACCTTTACATCTCAACATAGAGGGACACATAAACAGCCACATCATATTCCTGAGGACCTTTACATCTCAACATAGAGGGGCACACAAACAGCCACATCATATTCCTGAGGACCTTTACATTTCAACATAGAGGGACACACAAACAGCCACATCATACTCCTGAAAACCTTTACAACTCAATATTTAGTGACACACAAACAGCCACATCATATTCCTGAGGACCTTTCAGCAAATTGAGTTATTGTCCTGTGTTACGTTTCTTGATCAGAACCATTTTTGAAAACTACAGTATGTAATTCAACTACACACGATAGTTAAGCACAATGAGAATAAGTAGAGTGTACAAGAAACTGTTGAAGCTACTAACAGATCGTTTGCCCTTTGTAACCAGCTGGCTCCGATTTCGCGAAACTACTTAAGCTTTACAGGCTTAAGTAGCTTATTTCAAAATGTCAAAATATATACTTAACTAGATTTTGATAAATCATAAAAACCTCTTCTGATAATCATGATGATAATTCCTTTCTCAAGTATAAAATCTCTTAAAGAAGTAAACATTATTATTGAAATCCAAAAATAGTGAGCTTAGCTTAATCCTGTTTATAGGGACTTCAGAAGATTCGAGATTTCGGGGCCAGAGCATTTCTTCAACATTTCTAGATCAAATTCAGTGGAGCTTCATTCAATGATAGAATTGAATGAGAGTAAGTACATTATACAAGAAGGGTAACCCTAACCCATACAAGAACTACTAGTCAAGTTAAGCTTTTCGAAGTTATTGCCATGTATGACATTTTTCCTTGTCCATAACTTAAAAATACTTGTTAGAACTTAATTAAACTACATACAATTGTAAAGTACAGTGATAATAAGTAAAGTTGACATAACACTATTATACCTTATAAAGATGGCATTATTACCCTGTCCGGAACATAACTACATGATGAAACATTTTTTAAAGCACAATGAGCGGAAATGCATTGTATAAAAAGCATAACTCTATTTCAGCTCAGTGCAGAGCTACTGCCCTTTGTCACTTTTTTGTTCGGAAAACTTAAATACTACTCGATGGAATTTAATTAACAACTCTGTTTTAGGGAATATTAGAATAATAAGTAATGCTACACTTGTTTCCCTAGCGCCGGTCGGTGTCTCAGTTTGTTGAAGGATTTGCATAATAGCAACAATACATTCAAGATCTAAGCAAGTATATCATGTATTGATTGAAAGAAATTATACGTGTTCCCAACATAACTTAATAATTATTAATGATTATGTTTGATTATACCTATAGGAAAACAAAGCAAATTATGGACCTTTTTCTTTTGACTTGGACATTCTGATTAAGGTTTTGCATGTAAGCACACATATCAGCCACTAGTTGATGCATTGATTGTATTTCGACTTTATACAATGATACTCAACCGTTCATCCCAATCAAATAACCAAGTTTATTTGTGACATTTGTACTCAACTATACAACCTTTGATTAGGCCAATTTTATAGTTCTTTTGGGTTGCTTATGGCTTTTACCTCAAAACAAATTGTTTTGCATGTAAGAAAACATAGCATACTTGATAAATTGCATTGAAACTTTATACAAAGGTACCACACTGTCTTTCAAGTAGTGTTTGTTCCTTTTTTATTCAATTTCTTTCGTCTGGTTTAGGTTTTGCATTTCAATCTAACATCTAATCCATGTATTGTTTTGAAACCTTATACAGTTTGCTCACTCTGGATTGTATATAATGCAAATCTGGCAAAGTTCTTTGAGCTTAAGCTTTTGCGATAGAGGGATTGTTCGTCGTCAATATTTTTATCTTAACAACAACTTTATCACTACGACAAGATCAATTAAACTTCGCAGGAATGTTCCTTGGGTGGTTCTTATCCAGATTTCGATAAAAGTTTTCCAATTAAGGAACATTGCGGAGTTGATGTGTGTGTGGAGTCGGACTCCACGTGTATTTTGACCAGCCCAATTGCGCTCATATCCCCGATAATGACATCAACCCCGCAATTAATTCCTTATATTTACACCAATAGTTCATTATTTTTTCAAGAAACGTTAAAAATGTACTTCATTTCATTTCGGATTACCTTTCAGTAATCCTTTCTACTCATTCTGTAAATAGGACGACCCGACTGTTACCGGAAACATTTTTTTTAAATGACGTCACAATAACGGGAAAAGATCAACCACTTTAAATCACTTTTAAACATAAAATTGAAACACTGCAACAAAACGTTTAAAATATAATAACTTAACATTTTCTAAAATGTTGATTTATATTTTACGGGGCCTGCTGACATGATACAAACAATAACAAGATCAATAGTTTTCATGTATATAATTGTTATGCGATGAATTGCGATCCGAAGATGTTGCGTTCATCGATTGGTGAACGCAATTGCCGAAAGGCAGTTCATTTAAGGAATGGAAGTTGAGGTGTAAATATTATTTACTAAACGGCCAATTACGGCAGCCATTTTGGTTTTCATTAACTGATTCGTTAAAATTAAAAGTACCTTTTGAGTTCTGAACAGTAACAATGTGCTCTTTTGTACAAGTTATATAATCCAACTTAAATAATGTAGGAGTTGTGGCCCCTTGTAGCTTTTTAAACAAGTATACATAGTGTGTCAGAATGTATATGGGCATTATATCTAAGACTAGTTTTATAACCCAAAGTTAGTGTTTACCCAACAGCCAATCAGGGGCGCTAGGTTTTTAAAATGTCTCGTTTCGTATTTATTAAGAATCGTTACTTAAGACTGAAGACGGCTCTGCAGGATTAAGTAAACTGCTAATACTGTGCATATAGCCACGCAAAGCAGGTAAAAGTCTGCCCAGGTTTTAAATCGCGTGGAAACAGTGACTCCTACTTAACCAGAGTAACGATATATTTTGGATATTATAAATCTAAAATATTTATCAGAACTGGATGAACTGATTAATTTTGACTCCGACCATGTCAATACCACATTTATTGACAATAATTACACATATTTCCTAAAATTTCTAGTCAATAGCATTCGGAACTCCTCGGCCATTTTTTCAAAAACAACCTCGGATGTATATGGACGGTTTACATACTTAAAAAGTGGTAGGTCTAAGTCCGCTGCAAATAGATCGCGTAGTAATCTTATTTAGTAGTTAAAATTGATGACTTAACTCTTGGGAATCGTAATTATGTTTGCAATAATACACTTTACTGGCAATCAATTTAAACTGAGAGCAATGAATACAACTCTTAAACACTACATTTAATTAATGCTTTTATTCAAAAAAAATACGGACTACTTCAACAGATGTACCGGCATACATCCGAGGTTGTTTTTGAAAAAAATGGCCGAAGAGTTCCGAATGAGTCAATAGGTGAAAACAATTTATTTAGTGGTTATTTGAGGAAGGTAACTACATTGCAATCTGCATACTGTAGTAATAGCAGTTACTTCCCTTTGCTGTGTCCTAAGATACATTATAAGTGGGCATGGAAATGGTTCAAGAATTTTGCTGTGAACATTAACTGAGAGTAACGGTACTATGATTGACTTTCTGTGACATTACAGTTTTTAGGTTACATAGCATGATGGGAAAGACGTCGACCTATTCAAAATAATACGTTCAAGTTCTAAACTTCAACCCTGTTTGATTGTGCAAAAATGTAGGAAACTGGCTTTCTTTAATGGTCTGCTCAGTTTAATGTGCTGTAAGGAAATATTCGGGATTGGTGCCGTCATATTTCCAGCTACAAATCATCTCCAACTGACAAATATGAGTAAACGTTCAATAACAGTAAATTTAAATTGTGTACGAGCCTGTTCACTCCGCTAAAAGACACCATGGTATGGGGTAAACATTTAACTAATGTAACATTTTAAGTGTTTCTAAAAACGCGTCATCACGGCGGCTATTTATATGTATGGACCAGCCTTGGAGAAACTATTGGGACAGTCACTGTTTCAATTTTCTTTTGAAATACAGTCGAACCCCGATTGCTCGAACTCGCTTGACTCGAATTCCTCGTTTCCTCAAAGTGGATGTAAAGGACCGATATCTTCATACTGATGAAATAGCGAAAAAAAAGAAAATATGGTATATAATTTATTTCATTTTTTTGTAGTTTTTTTCATACTTTTTCCATTTAAAAGATTACTAGGTATGTCTACCTAGTACAATTCATTTCTTATGCGTGATTTGCTAGTCGATGTTATCACGTGAGATTACCAAGTTAGGTATATGGCTTAAATATTCCTTCGTAGCACAGTGGATACAGCCGACTTGATTTTTATCAGTTTGGTGTTTTTTTACAATTATGATATCAAGGAGTAAAACATTATATCTAATAATTCTCCTGAGATTCAAAAACATTTTTGTGCCAATATGGTGTACAGGTGCTTTAAGCGTTCAAGCTTTTCGAATCGCAGACCCCGATGTTTGCACAAACGGGGTTCGACTGAACTCAATTGCGAGCCAGCACCACATTCTAATGTTGTTTGTTTATCTAGCTTATCCTTTCCTTATGTTACGTGCTTTTGAGTGCTACCTGAACAATCATTTTTCTAATGTTCAAGGCTGGTGAGCTTGACTGAATTATGATGCTATTTTAATGTGTTATTATAAATTACATATATTTATGTAATAGAAAATGGATTAAAGATTTGTTTATTCTTCAAAAAAGTATTTTTACAGTATTATTAAGAGTCTGAGTCTAGACTTAAACGACCAACTGTTATCAAGGCTTGGGAAATGTGTGCAAAGCTTCCATTTTGTATTTGAAACTGGATGTATGAATACTGAAAGTTTGAAGTCTCTCGAATGTACTTTCTAGGGAGCATTATACTTCCAAACTTCCCTCAACGGAAGTCCTGATGTGCACAGACGAATCTGTGTGTATGGAGTTCGAAGGTAATGCACCAGGTTGAGCGGGAACTATCACAGCCCATGTGTAGACATTTCTTAATAAGGTTATCATTTTTATGCTTTCTTTATCAGTCAGTCAAAGCACACGAACGAGAATGCATTTGGACGTCCACTGTAGTCCTTAGTTTTTGATACATCGCGCTTTCAAGAGATAATCGACTATATGTATTATCATCGTAAGATAATGTTGTCCATATTTCACTACAGAGAAAAATTTCACTACAGAGAAACTTGACCGTTTTTTACTCGGTGTACGTCAATATTCAATAATTTACTGTGAAATATAATGTCATATTGACCAAAAATCCTTGACCGGGGCGATAGCTGTTTTATTTCATGATACCGCATGCCATCTTCGTAACAACTCGACCATCTGCGGCAATCTTCTGTTGGATAACAGCCGAGGTGTTGCGATTGCGCATGATATATAATGACGACATATCCTGTTTCCGATCTTAACAAAGACAGGTCATATAGCGTTTTTTAAATGAAGTGATATTTCTAGCGTTATTATGAAGTCATATAAAAATACAATATTGCGATTGTGATTAAACTAGTTATCATTATTCAAAAAGGGTTATCAGTACTGCGGTCGTAATGCACCAGTCAATTGTTACCATTTACCAAACAGGTCCGAGAGGATATCCGTGGAAATCGGCCGTGTTTTTACCTTTGTCGGGAGGACCGAAAGTCAAAGTACCCGACAATCCCCGGACCTGGGGAGCTGTGGTCACAATCGACTGGTGCATGCTCATTATCTGGGTTATATCTGATTCTTGTTGCTTTACAGAATTTGACTTACAGCTTGTGAAGTCCCGTGTCCTTTGTTATGTTAAAACATAATGAAGCCATTCCTAGAAGAGGTTGACTTCAAACCCACTCCATCTGTCCCCCAATCCCCCAACCCTTGTGCAAGGCATGATATGCAGTGTAATTCAGCAATTCGCTACGCAACAAGCACGAAGTCGACCTCAACCAGCTTGCGCTACATTACATCTCAGAGACGAGGTCAGCTTTAAAGCTCCGCACTACGCATCATCTTCAAGTTGAGGTCGGTTTAACCCCGCGGTACGCAGCATCTCCCAGATTTCTTTAACGAGGTTGACCTCAAGCACCCGCACTACGCAGCATATCCGAGACAATGTCGGCTTCATGCACCCGCGCTACGTAGCATATCCGAGACGGGTTCGGCTTCAAGCACCCGCAATACGCAGCATATCCGAGACGGGTTCGGCTTCAAGCATCCGCACTACGCAGCATATCCGAGACGGGTTCGTATTCAAGCATCCGCAATACGCAGCATATCCGAGACGGGTTCGGCTTCAAGCATCCGCACTACGCAACATATCCGAGACGGGTTCGGCTTCAAGCATCCGCAATACGCAGCATATCCGAGACGGGTTCGGCTTCAAGCACCAACACTACGCAGCATATCCGAGACGACGTCGGCTTCAATCAACCGCACTACGCTTCATATCTGAGATGAGGTTGACTTCAAGCACCGCCCTACGCTGCATATCCGAGACAATGTCGGCTTCAAGCACCCGCGCTTCGCGGCATATCCGAGACGAGGTTGGCTTCAAGCACCCGCACTTCGCAGCATATCCGAAACCCGCGCTTCGCAGCATATCCGAGACGGGGTCGGCTTCAAGCACCCGCGCTTCGCAGCATATCCGAGACAATGTCGGCATCAAGCACCCGCGCTACGCGGCATATCCGAGACGCGGTTGGCTTCAACCACCCGCACTTCGCAGCATATCCGAGACCCCGCGCTTCGCAGCATATCCGAGACGGGATCGGCTTCAAGCACCCGCGCTCCGCATCATATCCGAGACAATGTCGGCTTCAAGCACCCGCGCTTCGCAGCATATCCGAGACAATGTCGGCTTCAAGCACCCGCGCTACGCAGCAAATCCGAGACGAGGTTGGCTTCAAGCACCCGCGCTTCGCAGCATATCCGAAACCCCGCGGTTCGCAGCATATCCGAGACGGGATCGGCTTCAAGCACCCGCGCCTCGCAGCATATCCGAGACAATGTCGGCATCAAGCACCCGCGCTACGCGGCATATCCGAAACGCGGTTGGCTTCAAGCACCCGCACTTCGCAGCATATCCGAGACCCCGCGCTTCGCAGCATATCCGAGACGGCATAGGCTTCAAGCACCCGCGCTTCGCAGCATATCCGAGACAATATCGGCATCAAGCACCCGCGCTACGCGGCATATCCGAGACGCGGTTGGCTTCAAGCACCCGCACTTCGCAGCATATCCGAGACCCCGCGCTTCGCAGCATATCCGAGACGGGATCGGCTTCATGCACCCGCGCTTCGCAGCATATCCGAGACAATGTCGGCTTCAAGCACCCGCGCTACGCGGCATATCCGAGACGCGGTTGGCTTCAAGCACCCGCGCTTCGCAGCATATCCGAGACGCGGTCGGCTTCAAGCACCCGCGCTTCGCAGCATATCCGAGACGGGGTCGGCTTCATGCACCAGCGCTTCGCAGCATATCCGTGACGGGTTCGGCTTCATGCACCCGCGCTTCGCAGCATATCCGAGACGGGGTCGGCTTCATGTACCCGCGCTTCGCAGCATATCCGAGACGGGGTCGGCTTCATTCACCCTCGCTTGGCAGCATATCCGAGACGGGGTCGGCTTCATGCACCAGCGCTTCGCAGCATATCCGAGACGGGATCCGCTTCATGCACCCGCGCTTCGCAGCATATCCGAGACAATGTCGGCATCAAGCACCCGCGCTACGCGGCATATCCGAGACGCGGTTGGCTTCAAGCACCCGCACTTCGCAGCATATCCGAGACCCCGCGCTTCGCAGCATATCCGAGACGGGATCGGCTTCAAGCACCCGCGCTTCGCAGCATATCCGAGACAATGTCGGCTTCAAGCACCCGCGCTACGCGGCATATCCGAGACGCGGTTGACTTCAAGCACCCGCGCTTCGCAGCATATCCGAGACGCGGTCGGCTTCAAGCACCCGCGCTTCGCAGCATATCCGAGACGGGGTCGGCTTCATGCACCCGCGCTTCGCAGCATATCCGTGACGGGTTCTGCTTCATGCATCCGCGCTTCGCAGCATATCCGAGACGGGGTCGGCTTCATGTACCCGCGCTTCGCAGCATATCCGAGACGGGGTCGGCTTCATGCACCCTCGCTTGGCAGCAAATCCGAGACGGGGTCGGCTTCATGCACCAGCGCTTCGCAGCATATCCGAGACGGGATCCGCTTCATGCACCCGCGCTTCGCAGCATATCCAAGACGGGGTCGGCTTCATGCACCCGTGCTTCGCAGCATATCCGAGACGGGGTCGACTTCATGCACCCGCGCTTTGCAGCAATTCCGAAACAGGTCGGTTTCAGGCATTAAGAGACCCGCTACGTCTGTTCTCAGACCAAACCCGAGTGATTGTCTATATGATGTATATATCTATAAAAATAATCAACCTTAATAAGTATCTTAGACCTCATTTAATACTGAATGCCGTCTCTAGAAAGTTACACTACCATAACGTACCAATTATGTTTATAATTTTGACAGTCTTAAACAGACATATGTACTTCCTTGATAATAATAGTATCTGTTTCAATAACTTTGTAACAATACTTTAAACTTCTAATATATATGTAAAACATACAGGGGATAACGGCATGGTTCTCCGTATATAGCACAATTGGAATTATTGATCCGTACATTTTAGATTCGTTTACAAAAAATTAAATGAATTCGCTCATTGGTTTTTGTTTAACTTGTATTAACCTCAAGAGTCCATTAATTACAGTAAACTTCGAACAATCACAGTGACCTATTGATATGTTCAATTGTGCTGCCTAGCATAATCATATCGTCCGCAAACAATGGTAGTATAACAAAAATGTCATTAATAGTGAGGTCTGAATTCATATCTGCTGGTAAAAATAAATTTAAATAATCTAATATTCAAAAACAAGGAAAATAAAACGGAAGACATGACTGACTTCACCTTGCCTTAAGCCTTTGGCATATTCGAAAATGTCCGAATAATTGTCTAACACCTTAACAGCCTATTTAACTTTTTCGTACACCTATTTGTTAAATGATCATGTCGGTAAAAATCTATACATAGCTTATGTTTTAAATATTATATATAGAATCCGACAACAAACAAATCTTGACTTGACTTGACTTTATATCTTTAACAATTCGTAAAACTTTATCTTTAATACCGGTTTTATTCAATTTTAGCCTGAACGCATTTCTATAAATGCAATCAAAAGCCACAATATTCACTTGTCGAAAGCCGAAGACCTTGTCGTTGAACATAAAAGATGCTTTTTCCGAGAGATCAATTTTTTTGCCTGATGTACCTTCACTTCTGTTCAATAAAACAGCCAAAATAAACCTCAGCATACATTATTTCCGTTCTAATATTTCGTAACGATACACTTTTGTTTACTTAAAGGGACTAGTTCACGTGTCGTAGGGACTGACATCGATAACAAAAATTTCGAAATGTGAACAAACCAGAGCTTTAATGTAAATAATTCTATAAAATGCAGCAGTATATGCTCTATTTCGCCAAACACTGTTAGACACGCTAGTGCAGGCGAACGATTTTAAGACAGGATGTACATTTATTTGTTCAAATGAGTATATCGGACGACTGTGTAGAAAGGGGTAAAAGGTGCAAAAGACATTTTCAGCTTTTTTTAGGTTAAAATCTTACGTACTTTTGTTGTTATGGAGACGTGAAGAAGCACAAGGATCGATGTTTTCGTTGAAAATGTCAAAAAGGCAGGGGATTTTTTAAGAAAGTAACAAACGAAACATGTTATTTTCAGGTCTTCTATAATTTGTAATAATATACCATACACAAAGTGACTCGCTCATATTTTGGACCAAAAAACTATGCATCTGAAACACTTATTTTACTTAACTCTATGTTATCGAAATTGCAGAAAAAAATGGTTTTAGTAGGGTTTGAACCTATTCCGTTAAAGTCAAGAAAAAAATAGAAAACAGACTAGTCCACACGGTCCCCGGAAATTCTACAGAAGTTGTGGATATGTTGACCTGTAAACCATACATTGATGACATCATTAAACCACGCAACACCACAGCCGTAATTAGTTTACAATCGCGTTTTTAAAGCTGCACTCTCACCGATATACCATTTTTACAACTTTTTATTGTTTTGTCTTGAAAAGAGCAATTTTGCGCCAATATCTGCAAACCACTGATAAAAGATTGCTGACTAAAGATCCGATCGCAGATTTACATATTTCTGTTCGAAAATTAATGTTTTATGTCTTAAAGCTGCACTCTCACAGAGTTACCATTTATAAAAATCTGCGATCTAATTTTTTGTCAGCAGTCTTATATCATTGGTTTGCAGATATATACGCAAAAAAATGCTCTTTCCAAGACAAATAATAAAAAAGTTGACAAAACTTTCAATTTGTGAGAGTGCAGCTTTCAACTTTTATTCACGGTAAGAAAAATGCATAATACATCAACTTTTGATCTTAAATATAAAAACCTGCGATCAAACCAAACAGTCAAAATGGTTTAAAATTTCGTTGCTATAGTGATTTAAGTCCAAAGTGGATCAGTGTGCACAAAAACTCTTTAATTACACATGGACTACTATCGGCCTTACACATGGACTACCGGCCTTACATATGGACTATCGGTGTAACACATGGACTATTGGCTCTTCACATAGAAAAATGGCCTTACACATGGACTATCAACCTTACACATGGACTATCGGCCTTACACATGGACTATCGGCCTTACACATGGCCTGTCGGCCTAACATATGGACTACCGGCCTTACACATGGACTACCGGCCTAACACATGGACTACCGGCCTTACACATGGACTATCGGCCTTACACATGGACTACCGGCCTAACACATGGACTATCGACCTAACACATGGACTATCGGCCTTTCGCATGGACTATCGGCGTAACACATGGACTATTGACCTAACACATGGACTATCGACCTGACACATGGACTATCAGCCTTACACATGGACTATCGGCCTTTCACATGGATTACCGGCCTTACACATGGACAACCGGCCATACACATATACTACCGTCCTAACACATGGACTACAGGCCTAACACATGGACTACCGACCTTACAAATGGACTACCGACCTTATACATAGACAATAGGCCTTACACATGGACTACCTGCCCTACACATGGACTACCGGCCTTACACATGGAGTATTAGTGTTAAACATGGACTATTGGCTCTTCACCTAGACTAATGACCTTACACATGGACTATCGGCCTTACACATGGACTATCGGCCTCAAACATGGACTACCGGCCTTACACATGGACTACCGGCCATACACATGGACTACCGGCCTCAAACATGGACTACCGGCCTTACACATAGACTACCGGCCTTACACATGGAATTCCGGCCTTACACATGGACTACCTGCCCTACACATGGACTACCGGCTTTACACATGGACTATCGGCCTAACACATGGACTACCTGCCCTACACATGGACTACCTGCCCTACACATGGACTACCGGCCTTACACGTGGACTATCGGCCTGACACATTGATTACCGGCCTTACACATGGATAACCGGCCATACACATATACTACCGTCCTAACACATGGACTACAGGCCTAACACATAGACTACCGACCTTACACATGGACTACCGACCTTATACATAGACTTTAGGCCTTACACATGGACTACCTGCCGTACACATGGACTACCGGCCTTACACATGGACTATTAGTGTTAAAAATGGACTATTGGCTCTTCACCTAGACTAATGACCTTACACATGGATTATCGGCCTTACACATGGACTACCGGCCTCAAACATGGACTACCGGCCTTACACATGGACTACCGGCCATACACATGGACTACCGGCCTCAAACATGGACTACCTGCCCTACACATGGACTACCGGCCTTACACGTGGACTATCGGCCGGACACAGGGACTACCGGCCTTACACATAGACTACCTGCCCTACACATGGACTACCGGCCTTACACATGGACTACCGACCTAACACATGGACTATCGGTGTAACACATGGACTACCGGCCTTACACATGGACAACCGGGCATACACATGGACTACCTGCCCTACACATAGACTACCTGCCCTACACATGGACTACCGGCCTTACACATGGATTATCGGTGTTACACGTGGACTACCGGGCATACACATGGACTACCTGCCCTACACATAGACTGCCTGCCCTACACATGGACTACCGGCCTTACACATGGACTACCGACCTAACACATGGACTATCGGTGTAACACATGGACTACCGACCTAACACATGGACTATCGGTGTAACACGTGAACTATCGTTGTTATAAGCCATAATGTAGTCAATGGGCGCGGGCAGACCTTGATAAACTCGAATAAACAAAACAGAAAAAGTTGGTTCGAATCTCGACGCCGATGAGAGAACATCACATTAATATATAGGGAAACTTCCATGTAACTTTTTGTACTGTTTAGGGCGGGTTCTTCTCTATTGGAGTCTAGGAGAATTAAAGTGAAGCATTGCGCTACAGATTCTAGTTTTCAGGTCCCGACATCCGTGGGGTTTCTTTTTAGCCTCTGGAGCATAGTGATACAGACGGAAAAGGATCAAAGGTTTGATTCCCCGTACAACTAATCATTTGTATTTGCGGGTTTCACTGATAGTTTGTGATTGGTTTATAAGCGTTTCGTATGCTGGTCCTGTCTGGAGTTATAGCATAGGTGTTATAGTGTTTCTGTTTGTGCGTTATTGATTTTGGGATAATTAAACATCGATTCTTCAACCATAATAATTATTTCTTAACATTCGGTTTTGTAAGCTATCATTTATATATTACTGAGTTCATACTTAATTTTGGGAACAATGCAGTTCGAGAAAAGGTTTGTAGTTTAAATTAAGGTAAAGAAGCCTTATTAGCTAGTGGAAAAAAGTTAAACCAGTTTGGCGTCGAGCGTTTCAATTTGAGTATATATTTTGAATATTTAAGTCAACTCTATCCAATATATCATTTTTACCAAACCCCAAGATTTCTGTATAATTTTGAAGCCTGTCTCCAAATATAACTGTATCTGTTTAATAATACATATGCCAACTATGCCATTACATTGTTAATTTTCTCCCATCTTCTGCTAACACCACATATTTTTTTCTGACGTGTTTTGGTTAATTATCACGTAATTGCTCATTGATATATTTTAACTCGTTCTGTGATCAATATCATGTGTAAGGAATATTCGAAGTCGAAGCAAGGGACATAACTCTTTTATTTTATTAACAGATCTTGTTCCCATTCACATATGTGATGGTGGCTACGCTTTCCGGGGAATGATTTAACACTGAACATTTGATACTCTTTTGCACAAACGATGATATGTTTTCGATATTTATCATCTTTTTGGAATATTAAAACACTATTATTATTATTATTTGGAAGTAAGAGTGCATCTTTAACAAAACCGTCCACTTTATTGCGACTTGCAACGAACTGCCACTTACACTTAATATTTAATGTATATCGCGTACGTATTTCATGGTTTAACAATTAGATTATCAAATATATGTCAAATTGAATGTTATCTCGTAATAACCACACAACCATGGTGAAATCTTGAATGTTGGCCTTGTGTAATATGAAAATAACATGACTGTTGTTTCCGGAGCCTTACCCATATCAAGTATGATTGAAGCTCTTAATTATAAAGCGATTCCACTCATATTTTCTCTAAAAGGGAAACAATCGTGACTGTTTAATATTTATTTTAAACTATCGATATTTATTGTTTCCATAAATACTTGCTACAAACGGCTGGATGAAAATCTGATTAGCGTTGTTGCTGTTTGTATGCTGTATTTAACTCGTGTCAGATAACTGCGTTATCACCTGCACACTGTGTAAATATCATTTACCTCCCTTTCTATTATTATATATCAATAACATATTAAATACACTGATGTAAATAATATGTCACATTGAAAAACGTTTATATATTTCTTGCAAAATCAAAATTATCGTCATATTACAAATAGATGTATTTATTTCATGTCTCTGGGGCATGCACAAAACAAATTTAGCTCCAGTATTCATCAATCGAGTCTTGTGAAGGTCAGCGCACGTTTTACACGTGCTACCTACTTGAGTATATCACGCAGTTTTTACTCACTAAAATATCATATGTATACCATGACAATGATCTACAAAACTATTTTCGACAAGTTCTTGTTTTTACATTAATTTACGATACGTAGACTAAGTAATGAAATTGGGCTAGGCTTTTGGCGATACTCATTAATTAACGCCGCATAGCAGCATCGCCGTATAAACGTGTTTTCTCGTTAATGCGCTGATTTTCAACGTTTTACTTTCGTTTCCCTGGTGACCAGATATATTCGCTGATGACATAGACGTGAATAAATTTCACAATCACACAACTACAAGTGGTTCTGGACAAGGAAATAATTATTAGCTCATCTGAGCACATAGCGCACATGTGGAGCAGTGATAACTGTTGAATTTCTGTTGTTTGTCCGTCGTTAACAGTTGACCTTTCCAGTAACGTTAGTAAATGACGCTGAAAGTGCGCATTGTCAAGGGTACATGCACGTCAGTCTGACAAAAAAGGCGAGAATATATGTTACGTCATAAGAGGATTCAATTTTTCAATTGTCTCTAATGACGGTGTTGTGCGTTGTCGTAACATTATATTTTCGCCTTTGGCCGGGCTTGACATCATTTCAAACGTTTTACAGAAAGATCAATTGGTTTGGTTCGCATTTAAAGTGACACTCTTATTCAAATTCAAATCATACACATGTGTAACGAACATCAATTTTGACTGATAAACCTCTTACTACATACTAAATAATGCGTTTGTGGAAAATATTAAGTATCGATAATAAGTTGGAACCGTGAATGCTAAAAGATTTACTGTGATCTAATGTAGTCATAAGGTAGAAATACCGAACTTTATGCTCATTTCTTTGAAATTAAACTTGGTTTCCGTCATGTAACCATTGTTATCGATATTTATTTATTATTTTTGGAATATTAAAGCAATATTATTAAATGTGGTAAATCTTATTTGGGAGTAAGAGTGTATCTTTAAACCGATCTTACAAAATCTTTGTCAGAATTTACGTCTCCAAAAGTCTAGTTCAAAGCTTGGTTAAGTAGACACAAAAAACTAAGTCCGTTGATGAAAGTTATCAACTGCATAAGCGTGGTCGATTTCGTTTATAAATGCGACAACACTGTTAAGCGGCGTTACAATGCTCTTGTGTTGACGTACACCAGAATCCGTAGATTGACGTTTTAACGTGTCTTGTTCGAAAAAGTTCACGTATAGTACAGCGGATAAACAGGGAACGTGTATTTTAAGACATTCCAAGATCGGGTGCATCACGCGTAACGTCAGCAATAGCATACATACACGTCATCTCCAGGATCGGTTTGCTACAGCGAGTTCAACGTCGAATCTTATTGAAGGAAGTAGAGGAAGGTTAATCAACCGCCATACAGAGACATATCGTGACACAATTCTCGCGTGACGTCATCGTCAAGTTTGACGTCAGTGTGCGGTCGACAATCGTGCTCATCGATGGCGTTTCGTGATAGTTAGTGATGCATCACGATTCAATATCTCCAGTGCTGACAAGAAAAATCGTGTTTATAGGCGGCGTCATAAAGCCAATGCACGTAACTGCATATTGCTATATTAACATTTCGGTGGCGGCAATCAATTTCAATTAAAAATCACTAAACAGCATAATAATCACTTCGTGACATTTTTGCATAATTTGATAACCATAGGAGTCTTGTTTAATAAACGTTTTAAATAAGTAAAATTGATTGTGTTGGTTATTAAATAAAATCGTTGTAGCGTTGTTTTATTAACATCAGCTGGATAGGTACTTCTTGAAATGAAAACATGCAACACTTATTTAATAGGTGGCACTGTTGCGCTGTCGAGCACCCAAACAAGCCCCAGTAATGGTGCAACGTCGGATACTTGTTGTCGGGAGTCAATACTACGGTCAGTTGGATACACTGAACATGGACTACTTCTAGAACAACGCCTGCCTGTGGTAATGATCTGATGAAGTGTTTTCTTCCGATCACGATTTACCTGTTTCCTCAAATAGATCACAATTACCAATTGAACAACATGTGGATGTGTGTTCATTCTCGACAAGCCGGTATCTGGATTTTGCACATGTTCGGGGCGCCGGTTCAACTGCTATCAATACTGAATACATTAATTCATGTACTCGCACCATAAATAAGAAAGATATGGAGTCGACAACAAATGGGACGGTTGGACCGACTGTCGTAGAGACGGACGTAACGACGGGAGTGAATATAAATTCCCTTATTATCCCCACCTCACTTTGGCAGCGGAAATATGCTGAACACATTGTTTTTGCGACCAAAACGTTAACTAATCAGCGACTGTTGTTTTTTTTTTTAAAAGGTGCAAATAAATATTAAAAATAAAACAAATTGCAGCAAAGTTAACCATATCCCACCCTGTATCAAACACAAGACCCGTGAAGAAAATATTGTGACGACACGTTTAAAGTTTTAATTCTTCAGTTTGTGTAGGAGATTGAGGTGGTAAAATGCTCTAAACGGGATTGTGTATATCCTTTTTGTATGTAAACGTGTACCCCCTTTTATTTTAATGATCGAACAGTTGTTTTCGTCTGTAAATTGTTTGGTAAGTTTTTATTCATTTTAACTTATATAACGTTTCATTAAATATGAAACATTTTCGTCTACGTTTTATGGTTCAAAGTGAAGTGTTCTGTTTCGTTTAAGGGGAAGTAACTACAAAGGATTTGAAAGAAGTAGTTCTGCAAGTTGATATTTTCACTACTTATTTTGCAGTGAAAATGTCAAATTCATATTTTCCCTGTTGTTATATTACTGACACTGTATCGGAAAGCATGAAAGAAATAACATACATATGATATCCATTTAAAATGAAATTTAATTATTTTACGAAAAATGTACTACCAATTCGTTATATTCTTATAAGTACAAACGTGTCTAACTTTAATGATTATGCCCCATTCTTACCTCACTAAAAGGACGAAAACTATTAGAAGGGATAATAGGGTAAAGATATGTCGATCTTAGTATTGTTTTGCTTACCCAATATAATGCATGGCTGCCGGTATTTCAAAGAACATTTTATACAGATAGAAGCGTGCATAGTTTCTACTCATTAGAAAACATACGTTTTCCTTATTTCAACTGCATTAATATAGATACAGCTAAGTTTTTAAGACGATTGCATTTCTAGACTTTAGAATAGAAACTGAATAAAACATGCTCGGTCCCTATAATATTTCTGAATGTATTCACATCGTATGTTTTTGTACAAAAGACATTCAAGAGGTGATACTCATCTAACTTATTGCATGCTTTACATAAGCGATCCTTTCTATGAATATTTTTCATCTTCCGGTGTATTTTAGAACTCAAAGACGACCATTCTTATTCGGTTTGTTTATCAACATGGCAATTTTACAGACATCATGATGTAGGCCTACCAAACGTATTTAAATTCTGAGAAACGTTATTTCAGTTGCGTGTAGCGTTACGAAAGTGACGTGTACACTTTTTCCAATCACAATTTTGAACACTTGTTTTTTTATGTAGTATGAGATATTCGCTCTATGACGAAAAGTGTGCATGTTCTACCTTAAACAACTGTTACAATAAACCAAACTGATACAAATGGTTTTTATACCCCCGAATGTTTGTCTTTCAACAATACGAATACAAACTTAACGGATGGCGTCTTTTTTATCAAAGTCATGCCATACGTTTCTTTGATAATGGAGTATCAACATTCACGATATTCAAATCAAACGCTGTATGGTATATATTACCCGTGAGAATGGGCGCATGTGTAGCAAGGCCCTTAACTAATGATTCACGACTTGTCGAGTTATGCCCCTTATTGGCCAATAAGAACAGACGAGCGTTGGTGTTGGCTCCGCGGCTCTCTTGTTTTAACATATTATATATTCAACTGACGAGAAAAGAAACAATATGCAATTACGAGATACATATCTGCTTTCAAAACTACACATGTAATCAATATATTACACTAGTATTTAAACATATTTGATTAGTTCTATTACAGCATGCTTTTGACGTATCTGTGATTGCGGAAACGCGACGTCATTTTGGAATACAGTTTTCAATGTTGTACCACGGGGGGTCACGTGATCAAAATGGATCAGCGACAACATTAATTTTGTGAAATAAAACTATAAAATATGTTTGATAAAAACAGCCTTTATAAACATACAATTGTATAAACTGATTATAGAAAAAAGAAACATCAAGATACCAAACAAGCGCATGTTTTTTCCCGCACATTTACGAGCCATTTAACCTTTGTTCAGATCTCACCATTCACTTTCATTATATTTCAGTGTGTGTATACCACGTGATAAATTAGGCAACGTTTTGCTTAAAATAAAGACATCAAACAAAGAAAACCTTTATTTTACTACACGTACCATTTTAAATAAAACAAAGAGCAGCCTATGTCGCTTTAAGATCCCCGCTTTCTAGTTTGATAAGGTGATAAATTTAAAAAAAAAAAACTTCGACAAACCTGTTACCAAAATACTGTTTTGACAATGCTCCCTCAGACGGCCGTGATGTGGTTTTCAATCAAACTCTGGTAAAAGACCGAAAGTGAGGCTCCTTATGCGGCGTAGACTGAGCTATGTTGCATTTAAAATGGTGAAGAAAAGGTGAAGTTATCTTTGTTCAAAGTATTCATTCGTAGCAAAATACATGTTTTGCCTTCCGACTTAGCATTAATGACGCAATTAAATACGTGGTATACACACAATGTAGTATATATATTTATAATATTCGTACTATAACATGTTGTGTTTAATTACACATGCTTACTTATTTTAAGTTATATCAAGTTGTTATTTTTAAATGATCCTGTTGGTTAAAGCTGCACTCTCACAGATTGACCATGTTTAGATCTTTTATATTTTTGTCTTGGAAAGATCATTTCTTTGCACAAATATCCGAAAACCAATGATATAAAATTGCTGACAAAAAAATTCGTAGATTTTCATATTTCCGTTCAAAATTTAATGTTTTATGACTAAAAGCTGCACTCACACAGATTGAACGTTTTAAACTTTTATATGTTTTGCCTTTGAACGAGCCATGCGAAAATCCAGTCATATTATAAAACTGCTGTCAAAAGTTAGAGCGCAGAATTTATGTTGAAGTTCAAAAAATTTAATGATGTTTTATGCATTTTGGCTAAACCGCTAGTAACGGTTTAACCTTAATTTTGGAACGGAAATATAAAATTTGCGATCTGATCTTTTGTCAGCAGCCTTTACTCACTGATTTCCAGATATTTACGCAAATTTGCTCATTCAAAGACAAGAAATAAAAAAAGTTGCAAAAACGGTAAATCTGTGAGAGTGCAACTTACGATAGAACAAACCATGGTATGACGTGTACGTAATCATAAGCTCACTGAATTACGGTATAACATACCCTGGTATGACGTGTACGTAATCATAACCTCACTGAATCACGGTAGAACTAACCCTGGTATGACGTGTACGTAATGCAATCTCACCGAATCACTGTAGAACATACCCTAGTATGACGTGTACGTAATGCAATCTCACCGAATCACTGTGGAACTTACCATGGTATGACATGTACGTAATGCAATCTCACTAAATCACGGTAGAACATACCCTGGTATGACGTGTACGTCATGCAATCTCACTGAATCACAGTAGAACATACCCTGGTATGACGTGTACGTAATCATAACCTCACTGAATCACGGTAGAACATACCCTGATATAACGTGCACGTAATCATAACCTCACTGAATCACGGTAGAACAAAGCCTGGTATGACGTGTACGTAATGCAATCTCACTGAATCACTGTAGAACATACTCTGGTATGACGTGTACGTAATGCAATATCACCGAATCACTGTAGAACTTACCCTGGTATGACATGTACGTAATGCAATCTCACCGAATCACTGTAGAACTTACCCTGGTATGACGTGTACGCAATGCAATCTCACCGAATCACTGTAGAACAAACCCTGGTATGACGTGTACGTAATGCAATCTCACCGAATCACTGTAGAACAAACCCTGGTATGACGTGTACGTAATGCAATCTCACCGAATCACTGTATAACGTACTCTGATATGACGTGTACGTAATGCAATCCCACCGAATCACTGTAGAACTTACCCTGATATGACGTAGGCGTAATTATAACCTCATTGAATCACTGTAGAACATACCCTGGTATGACGTGTACTTAATGCAATCTCACCGAGTCACTGTAGAACATACCCTGGTATGACGTGTACGTAATCATAACCTCACTGAATCACTGTAGAACATACCCTGGTATGACGTGTACGTAATCATAACCTCACTGAATTACGGTAGAAAATACCCTGGTATGACGTGAAAGTAATCATAACCTCACTGGATTACGGTAGGACAAACCCTGGTATGATGTGTATGTAATCATATACTCACTGAATTACGGTAGAACATACCCTGGTATGACGTGTACGTACTCATTACAACACTGAATTACTGTAGCACATAACCTGGTATGACGTGTACGTAATCATAACCTCACTGAATTACGGAAGAACATACCCTGGTATGACGTGTACGTAATCATAACCACACTAATTACGGTAGAACATACCCTGGTATGACGTGTACGTAATCATAACCTCACTGACTTACGGTAGAACAAACCCTTGTATGACGTGTTCGTAATCATAACCGCACTGAATCTCTGTAGAACATACCCTAGTATGACGTGTACGAAACCATAACCGCGCCGAATCACTGTTAAACATACCCTGGTATGACGTGTACGTAATCATAACCTCACTGAATCACGGTAGAACATACCCTGGTATGACGTGTACGTAATCATAACCTCACTGAATCACTGTAGAATTTAACCTGGCATGACGTGTACGTAATGCAATCTCACTGATTCACAGTAGAACCTACCCTGGTATGACGTGTACGTAATGCAATCTCAGTGATTCACTATAGAACATACCCTGGTATGACGTGTACGTAATCATAACCCCACTGATTCAGGGTAGAACATACCCTGGTATGACGTGTACGTAATGCAATCTCACTGAATCATGGTAGAACATACCCTGATATGACGTGCACGTAATCATAACCTCACTGAATCATGGTAGAACATACCCTGGTATGACGTGTACGTAATGCAATCTCACTGAATCACGGTAGAACATACCCTGGTGACGTGTACGTAATGCAACCTCACTGAATCACTGTAGAACATACCCTGGTATGACGTGTACGTAATGCAATCTCACTGAATCACTGTAGAACATACCATGGTATGACGTGTACGTAATGCAACCTCACTGAATCACAGTAGAACATACCCTGGTATGACGTGTACGTAATGCAATCTCACTGAATCACTGTAGAACAAACCCTGATATGACGTGTGCGTAATGCAACCTCACTGAATAACGGTAGAACATACCCTGGTATGACGTGTGCGTAATGCAATCTCACTGAATCACAGTAGAACATACCATGGTATGACGTGTACGTAATGCAACCTCACTGAATCACTGTAGAACATACCCTGGTATGACGTGTACGTAATGCAATCTCACTGAATCACTGTAGAACATACCATGGTATGACGTGTACGTAATGCAATCTCACTGAATCACGGTACAACTTACCCTGGTATAACGTGTACGTAATGCAACCTCACTGAATCACAGTAGAACATACCCTGGTATGACGTGTACGTAATGCAATCTCACTGAAACACAATAGAACATACCCTGGTATGACGTGTATGTAATGCAATCTCACTGAATCACGGTACAACTTACCCTGGTATGACGTGTACGTAATGCAACCTCACTGAATCACTGTAGAACATACCCTGGTATGACGTGTACGTAATGCAATCTCACTGAATCACTGTAGAACATACCATGGTATGACGTGTACGTAATGCAACCTCACTGAATCACAGTAGAACATACCCTGGTATGACGTGTACGTAATGCAATCTCACTGAATCACAGTAGAACATACCCTGGTATGACGTGTATGTAATGCAATCTCACTGAATCACAGTAGAACATACCCTGGTATGACGTGTACGTTATGCAATCTCACTGAATCACAGTAGAACATACCCTGGTATGACGTGTAAGTAATGCAACCTCACTGAATCACAGTAGAACATACCCTGGTATGACGTGTACGTTATGCGATCTCACTGAATCACTCTAGAACTACAATAATACACCAAATACTGATATCCTTTATACGGATTGATGTTTAAAAATTTGAAATTAATTGGATTTGCATGACATCATCATCAATGTTTACATGTATTATTTGTAAGGTACTCTTTCACTTTAACGGCAGATTTTATTTTTTCGTCGATGAATAAACGCCGTTTTATACTGTATACATTTGTTATATTCAAGTGTTTCGATATGAAATGTTAGTGTACTCGTATATATAGTGACATGTAACTGAATTTTCTGTGACAATGTTCTCATCATGTAAATCATATAAGGGGACATAGGGCCCGTGCCCCCTCCCCAGCGGGCCGGCAAGTAATGTTTTTTGGGGGGCACATCTTTATTGATTTAACTGTACAAATAAATTGCTTTGCCCCAATTCAGTTTTTATTTATATATAAGCATTTGAGCAAATAAACAACCTGGTTATCGAGTATTATAAAGAACATGTATACGAAACGAAAAAGTCTTTTGAAAAATGGCATCGGTTCCCGAACATTCGATAAAAAGGCGCCGCATTTTACACAGATAACTGATCAAAAGTAGTCTGATAATCGGTCGACGCTTGTTCGATTCCCCAAAACGGCTAGATATCTTTGTTGTTTTTTGAAAGGTTTATCTCAGTAAATGATATCTTTTTAATTCATATATCTGCCAAACATTATTGACAATGAAGACAGATATTATTGCCATTATATGATTAAAATAGTGCATTCAAAAAAGTTTGATATGTTTATAATTCGTTGTGCCCCTCAGTTTAGAAAGTCCTCGAACCGCCTCTGCATGATACGTGTATAAGCAGAAGATGTTGCTTTCTAGTTTGGTGACATGCAAGATAAAGAAAATCAATCAAAAAGTTGTCGATGTTAAAAGTTTTCTTCGTGTATGGGCGCGTTTGAATTGTTTATTCTGATGATGCGTTACCTTCTTGTATGTCGAATTGATGGGATAGATTATATGTGGCAATGTCCAAGTTTTGTATCGACGTATTAAATAAATATGTCGACAAGGGTAAATATGTTTTGAACACAAGGGCAGGGTTCGCATTATGCCTAAAGCAAAAGTCTTCCCAGGTTTAAAAGTAATCAGTGTTGAACTGTAACTTATAATAAATGAGAATAACGACGTCTTTGAGAAAGAACACTCCTAAATATTTATCAGAACAGTCGACATCTATAGCTACTAGAATTAGCTACACACTTTTATATTGAGTTATGCATGGATGAACTGATGAACATGAATGACCTCAGCCATGTAAACACCACGTTAATTGTCAATGATACCCCCCACCCCCCACACACACACGTGTTTGTACACAAAATCAAGACACTTGAGATAAAACAATCCATTTTATCAAACTCCATCCAGCGGTTATTCGAGGGAGATAACTACATAGTAAACTGCATATATCGCTAATATTAGTTACTTCCCTTTGTTCTATCCTAAGTTTTATTACTAGTTTGCATGGAAATTGTTTATGGACTTTGGTGTGAAAATAAAATGAGAACAACAGTACAATGATTGACTTTCTTTGACAATACAATGTTTATATGATAAGACAAATGAGTAAAGACGTCGACATATTCCAAACATTGAAGTTTTCTAAACTTATAACTCTAGGTGAGTGTGCAAAATGAGTACCATACTTAATACAAATGTTTAATTTACAGAAAATGATTAATAAATAGCGGGGTTCTTCTGAAGGATGCCGTGCTTAATTTGAAAAAAGGTACAGAAAACACGATATTTCTAGCTTATAGAGATGATAGTTGATCACTGTAAAGTTTTTTAGGACGCACCAGTCCTCTAATACAAGATACAAGATACAAGAATCTTTATATTAAGTGTTAACAAGAAACTATTTTATATGAGCTCTAATACTTATGCCTGTTCACGGCTGTTGTCAAGTCTGGTGAACTTGGCTAAATTATATTGCTATCTAAATGTTTTATCATTAATTTACATATATTTATGTACTTGAAATGGAATCAAGATGTGATTTTTACTTCATAAAAGTGCTTTTCTGTGTGTGAGTCTAGACTCAGACGACTAACTGTAATCATGAACCTAGTGCTCCAGTGAAAATGAAACACAGTAAAATGGGGAGCATGTGTACAGACGACTAACTGTAATCATGAACCTAGTGCTCCAGTGAAAATGAAACACAGTAAAATGGGGAGCATGTGTCAAACGACGAACTGTAATCATGAACCTAGTGCTCTAGTGAAAATGAAACACAGTAAAATGGGGAGCATGTGTACAGACGACTAACTGTAATCATGAACCTAGTGCTCCAGTGAAAATGAAACACAGTAAAATGGGGAGCATGTGTACAGACGACTAACTGTAATCATGAACCTAGTGCTCCAGTGAAAATGAAACACAGTAAAATGGGGAGCATGTGTACAGACGACTAACTATAATCATGAACCTAGTGCTCTAGTGAAAATGAAACCCAGTAAAATGGGGAGCATGTGTACAGACGACTAACTGTAATCATGAACCTAGTGCTCCAGTGAAAATGAAACCCAGTAAAATGGGGAGCATGTGTACAGACGACTAACTGTAATCATGAACCTAGTGCTCCAGTGAAAATGAAACCCAGTAAAATGGGGAGCATGTGTACAGACGAATGTGTGTGTATGAAACGAGTTTGAACCTATTTTACAGAGACAATAAAAACACACTTTATCTATGAGTGCTCACGACGTGTAACTACACAGGCACCATTTGGAACACTTCGGTCGTGTTTAACTTCGAAATTGAAAATACTACGTGACCACTTATAGCGAAGTTAAATGTAAATATTTTTGACATTGCAAACCGTCCATATACATCCAAGGTTGTTTTGGATGGAAAATGGCCAAGGTGTTCCGAATGCGCTTGCTAAGAACGTTTGCTGCACAACAGAATGCTGTTATGATGCATTCTATAACAGGCAAATGGAAGCAGCAACGAATGTGTTGTTATGCCGAATCCTCTCACCGAAAACAATTTGGAGAGGTGTTCTTATATGTCATAACGAGAAAGTAAATATATATTACGGGTGGCGGTGTGATTACAAAGATTTGCTGTTACCCGACTTAATCAGCGGAAGTACATGTTACCAGTACCAGACCTGCTGCTATGGCTCCAGCTGTGGTATTGGGCAGATCGCGGCCCCTTTGACTTTTACTACAACGACCGTTACCACCCCTTTCTGTAGTCCAAGCGTTCCGCTGCATGTACCTAAATGCGATGCGTATGGATTTGAAGAACTTCACTATAACGATAACAACCACCTGGCCTTGATGCTTCTAAGAGCAGATGACAACGGCTGAGACGATAAATCATATTTACACAAATTACTAGTTGAAACATACAGTCATTTTCAAGTAAGGCATACTACCAATTATTTCATGCTTTATACATCTATTAACTTAACCATCAATATGCCAGGAGCTTATTCATACTACGTTGTGTCCGGTACCTATTTAGGTTAATCATTTAAGGTAATAAAATCATATAGACGGCCACAGTTTCCATGGAAACTCTTACTTTATATTAGTTATTTAGAATCAGACGTCATCTCCGCCCGCGCCTACCCGCGCCAAGACTCACGCGGCGTCATTTCGTTCCCGCGGTTTTTGTCATTACTATTTGTCATTACATTACTACATAGCTACCTTATCCCGCACTCAATGTCCCTGCCGTGCTATTATACACGCGTGCGTGCGTGCGGGCGTGTGTACATACATGCCTGCGTGTGAGAGCGTACATGCGTTTGAGAGCGTGTGTGTGCGCGTGCGTGTGTGTGCGTGTGTATGGGCGTGCGTATAATCGTGTGTGTGTGTGTGTGTGTGCGTGCGTGCGTGCGTGCGTGCGTGCGTGCGTGCGTGCGTGCGTGCTATAACAACCCTTAACAAAATGAGCTTATATGAGATGCACACTTACTCTCCAATCTCAACTCAACTCAATATCTTAATTTCCCCATGGCTGGACATATTCATAATATATCCAAACATTGATAGACATAGAACATAAATAATAGTATATACAATAATAATACAGTTTAAAAGTATAGCATATTGTTGTCATAATGTTTATATAGGTAGGATATAGCTATTTATAAGTATAAATAAAAAGCTTACATTCTACATGCAAATAAAATAAGTCTATTTGACTTTCATGAAAGTAAGGTCGTATGTGATCTGACGCTTGGATGCAGAAATCTTGTCGAAAACAAAGGTTCTTATGAGAAATACCGAGTTGATTTGAAAGAAATGAGCATTAAACATGGTATTTTTACATTTTGAGATTAGAGTAGACCACAGTAAATATTTTAGCACTCACCAATAATTTAATATTTTTGTGCATTCTATTATGTAACACGCGGTTATCTTGTAATCAGTAATTATTTTTTCCATAAATGCATAATTGAGTAAGAAGTTAAAGTTTTATTAGACAAAATTGATCTTGTTATACATGTTTATGCATGGATTTTGGATAAGCATGTCACTTTAACTATAGTTCATTTACAATCAGTGCTTTAATTATTTAAAAATGTTAACTATTCGTAATTCAACAGAAGAAAACAATGTTGAATTATCAATCTAACTAAAATTAACAACAACTGTTATATGTTATTGATCAGTGGTTTATTCAAAACTAAGCTCTTATTAGCGTAAATAATAGTTCGATTTACGTCATGCTAAACGTTTTATAACAATACGTAATGAAAAAAAAACAGGTATAGGGGTTAGATTATTTGATACTGCGCAAAAACGAAGTCGGTGAGGTACCCTTTTTTTGATATCGGGCGATTTGTAATAAAACATTGAATACATGTATTTAAAAAAAAATCAAAAATTAAACGAGCAGTTTTTTCAAGAATTAAAGAAAGGCGCACTTTTTTCAGCAAAACACGACGCCGTTTTTTCCCGCGAAAAATGACGTTTAAGACGAATTTTAAATAAATAACGTAAAACAATAGAAAGAAAAATATATGAGCGTGAACGTTTTTACAAGACGCACTTGAGGTTTAAATTTCTTAGCGGTAAACGAAGAATTGGTGAAACTATCGGTTATTGTAGCTGGAACGCAAAAATATGAGAGACGTCTCAAAATTGACGTCAGTGGTATATTTTGAGGAGTCATAGTTTCAAAACCGTTCCGAATATTGAAAAAGTAAAAACAGTCCCTAATTGGGCATATGCTCTTCTATTCGTATACCAATTTTCATACAGTAACTCGAAAAAAAAATCATAGTCGCGTTCCACCTTAATGTGCCTTTAAACATATTATGTTATATAAAACTCTTGCTACATCACATAACAAGGAAACAGCCATATTATAGGACTGCATATAATGTACGACGTCATTGCAGACAATCAATAAGGCACAAATACGCACATGGCAATATATGCCCGCTTTCATCTAATAAAGAAACAGAGTGCAAACACTGTAGAATCTGAACAATAATATATAACATCCATGTTGGCTATACCATGCATGCGTTAGCAGCATTTAAAGTTGTGAGCGACGTCCTAATGTGTTTACCAAAATGTATGTATAGTTTTAATAGCTGAGGTATTTCACGTTGCAATATTTTGTCAATTTGCGCGGATTTAATCGCGATACTTTATAAACTGCATGTGTCTGCAAAGCCGTCGCTATATTTTGACATTCGATTTCTTTAATGATTTATAATTTGCTGACCATTTTTCATAAATTTTAAATGGACGTTGTGCTTTTCGTTTGTGGAGTTATGTGGACATGACTATTTTTTGGAGCGGTAGTTGTTTATCAGAACACAACAGACATACTTATTTATGAATATATTACATATTGAGATTTATTAATTAGTTTTCACTTACACTTTTCTCTGCATCATTAGTGGCAGATAGACCGATGAATAGATGTACTTGTATGTTTTTAACCAAGGACCAGTTGTGGCTTACCATTATTTCTTTAATTTAAGAGTTAGAAAATAAGTTAAAGCTCAAAATAAATGTTAGTTACTTTCCAACTTCAGTGATCTTTCGCTTACCATTTATAAGAATATGATATGTATTGATCGACTGTACTGGGTTGATTAATATACAGAATGTTTTCATTCTTTGGCTGTTCAAATGTTTGTCATACAGAACACGTTTATTTACAAGGGATGCAAGGTATTCAAGTAAGCGTATTACCCTTATCGGATTATATAAATGTAATGATGTGTAAAGGTGGATTGTGGACTGACACAGTGGCAGTGCGGTCTAAGCCACAGGTAGAGTGATCAAGGTGTGGACGGATCACCTCTGACTTGCGCTTGTTCAAGACCAACCAACTGCATGGGAAACACAAACACCAACGACAGCCAACTCAAACGACATGACCAGGTCATCGGACAATCATGAACTATTTTTATTGATTTATTTCAGTCATTTTATAGAAAAACATTGCAAGATAAAGAATGCTTCAAGTTTCAGAATGACAAGATACGAAAACGTCATTTTTGATGTGAACAGATCAAAATTGAACACACATTTCAACTAATTGAAGTTAAAATGGTGTTTAAGGTGGATATATTCACCTGGTAAGTAAGATATATCACTTTTTCGCGCAATATAAATACACCTTCCATTCGTGCTTCATCATAGTTCTTACATTGGTATAAAGAGTAATTATTTTATGCGCTTATATTTGAATTGCTAGAATAGAATACTACTGTATCTGGTAGGAAATTTTGCATTACAAATACGCAGTCAACGATGCTATAATATGGCTTTGAGTCAGTATAACACAACCTTCAGCCTTATGCGTTCAAAGAGTTTAATTGTATTTCATACAATAGAAGGATTCTCTAACATCAACCCTCAAAGATACTCGGAATCTTAATTAACAGCTTTGTCTTTATTGCCAGACCCTGTAAACGAACTTGATAAAGCATAGTGAACATATTTTAGCCTTACAGTCTACATGATTTATAATTCAAATCAATAATCATGGTAAAGCATAACACTTTAATAAATGGCTTAGCCGATTGAAAAAAACTGTAAACCATCGTCATTTTGCGATATTTCCGGGTCCTAATTGGTCCTGTTGTTAATGAATATGTATAACTTTTTGTTAATGCCTCTAAAACATAGGTGCAAAAAATGAGAGAAGCTTACACGTGTGGCCTCCGGGTCGGCGTATTTATATTGCGAGAAATTAATATAACTTACTTAATATGTGAAAATATCTTCCTAATACACTAAGAACACCGCCATTTCATTCCGCATCACACATTTGCCGCACTTATGATTCGGAAAACACCAAATACGTAGGACACCCTCCTTAAGCATCCCCTAGTTCTAGATTTTTATAAACATATTTGACATATAATGGTGCTTACCTTGCCTTGAATGTGTAAAAACAAAACGTTATTTAGACGAACAATGAAAAACATATCACTGTTAACTAAATTTATCTTTTTTTGGATAACTTTGCATTTAATCAAGACAAACTTTATAATCGACAAATAGTGTTTTATTATATTAAAATGCCCTGACAATTTCTATATTGCCAAACCAAAAACGAACACCTCTTATTTGAACCTTCTAGCGGTCATCTTGGATACCATCTTGAATTTTGACGACCCGAGTCCATATTGAAAATTCCATTCTAAATACCTTTATCACAAAAGCACATTCGGTTTCTGGAAAGTTCAACCATAAATGAACAATCCCTTTTATAAATATGAAGTTTGTGTAGAGTTTGTACACACGTTTTACGATGTCTTTATTTTTATATTTCAATATAATTGATATATGTTCGCAAGTGTGTACGGTGCTGTATTGTGTATTATCTATTTGTTCACATGACGGACGATGAAATATATATAATAATATATAATAACATTAATATGTCCAAGCGAATGAACTATATTATTTCAGGAACATTTACATTATGTTATTCAAATTGTATTGAGTATTTTTTTTATTATAGATTGCTCAAAACCTGGTGAACTAAGAACAATACACAATACAACTGAATTTCCGATGTGAATGTCCATATATTTCGGAATCCGATGTTTCTACACTTTATTCGCGTTGTTGTTTTTTGAAAATCCAATCTCTGATCCACTGAGATTTTGTCTTTCGAATTACGACCTCTTCAAATCAGTTATTGTACTTTTGTTTCAATTTTGATCGCTCTAGTTAATTGAAACGTCATTGCAATATTAATCATTTTTATTATATTATGCATGTTGATCTTGATTTCTGCATGTTTTCATGCGTTTATTGCATATAAGGACCGATTGTTCAGTGCGAAGACTGGGTACTATTGAAAAAATTACCAGCGAAGACTGATTTCTATAGAAAACCCTTAAATATTGCAATATAAAAAAGAGATCGGTCAATATTTTTTCGCTTCTGTAATCATTTTTAATTCCATATATATATATTCATTTTGTCAGTCGGTCATTCAATATGCGATACGTATTTTAGCATCATCTTTATTTAAATTGATTTGACTTCCATTTGCACACCAGCCAGATATGGAATAAAAAACTTTTCAATATATTTTTACCCTCTTTGCTGTTTCTCATGTTGTTCAATATCATTTAACCACTTTTGTTCCAGTCATATTGTCACGTTTTCGCGCAACGCTTCGCTACGTTGGGAAACGCGACTACAACGTGATCAAATATTACAAAGGGTAAACTGGGAATTCTAATTGCGGAGAAGCTCACAATTCGATGGCGTTTCCTTATAACGTGACAACAACGCAGAGAGAACGTGGTGCCGCATAGAATAACGAAGCAAAGACGAAGCTAAATTTGCATATTTAGAATGGTGTCATTGTTTATTAAAACTCATTACTTAATTTAAAATAAAATTTAAAATAAAACATGGAACAAATAACACATTTACTTAAGAGTACATGATTTAAAGTCAAAACAATGGAGATGTACCTCGTTCGGATGTCAAATCAAAAGTGATTTGGGTTAATAATAAGGCCAGTCAGCCAGCCAGCCGGCCAGACAGGCATTGCGTGCCGAGTTTTGCGTGGGTGTGGTAGCAGCGAGGCATAACGAAGCACAGCATGGTGGCTTGCACGTGGTTAGCAGTTGGCGACAGCTCGGCACATCGTGGCACCCGACTGAATGTTCCAAATAGTGAACGTCAGAAACGAGGCACTTGCCTGATATATTGTGTATGTTTTTATTACACTATTTTGCATATTTATGTTGATTTGCATGTATTTTTAGTTAAATGAATAATGAGGAGTCAGAATTTTATAAGAAAATATGTAAGATTACAGGTAGGAAAATTAAATAACGTAAGAAATACCCTTAGTTTGCACGATAAGTAATCCGGAGTACCTAACATCGGCATCAAGAATACCTCACAAAATGACCCGGAATGTCAGCCGGCGCTCTCAGCTCGACAGCGTAAACTCTTCACTAAAAAGAAACAATACTTTACGAAGTGTACGCGGTCTATAACTGGTAGTGCTTCTGTTTCCTGTCTCCTTTGGTGTAGCTATAAGTGTATGTTTGGTCATATTCCCAATTTGTCTCACTCGCTCAGTTCGTTCATTATGAATCGTGGTTTTAAATGTTTACCAGCCACTGAGAAAAAAACATGAATACATGTTGACACTATGTTGTGTGAGAATGTGGTCTTGCGTTGGACGAGGAGAACCCAGAGAAACCCACTTATTGAGCTTTGTTTCTACATACCAAACTCAGACCTTTACATTGAATACATTATCCATACTGTTTGGAATCACCATCAGATAGAAGTAACTTTGTCGTTTGTACAGGTAATGGCACTAACGGCCTTGGACTTATTTAAGTCAATACTGTTTGTTCGAGTTATCCATTATATCATTATTGTTTGAATATTGATATAGAGATTGAATGTCGGAACAGTGAATGCAATATTGGTTGAGATTTGATTTATATAATGATTTATTGACTTTAAAGTTTGATTATTATTGAACATTGAAAACTGTTGTCGACTGCCAGGCCATATTCTTCCAAATGATAAACTGCTGTATGGATACAAGTATTGTTGAATATATTTCCGAGATTATTAGATATGAATTTAAAGTAAAATAAACGCATACAAAGCCTTCAAAAGGCGAATGGGCGGGGATCCAAAATACGAAGGCATTGGCGACGTGTCTTCGCTTATTCGCCTTCGTATCGTCGCGTCTTAGCTCCTTCGCGTACGAGTGGAGACACCATTGTCTGGTTTCTGCGTACTGATATTCCAGACAGTACCTCAGGTCAAGGCCAACAGTGGCGGCGCCCAGTAAACACCATAAGGGTGCCATTCATTTTACTTTTCTTGATAACTTTAATAAAACAACTGCATTTGAACCCTTTTAATTTTAAGAAATCAATCTGCACATCTTATTTTTTGTGAACTGTGGACTGGACTGAAGTTCTTTTGACGTAAGGGAAACTATTTAAAAATAAAAAAAAGTTATAGATTTATTTAATAACATTACTAACGCACTTCGTCCTTGATGTGAATGTGTTTCACGTTCCATTGCTTCTATACATCTAACCGAGTAGATTATCAGGTTCATTGAGAATAAAGGTATATAAACAATAATTGCTGTTCTTTAGGACTAGTAACAGTTCCCTATCGGAATTCATGGAAGCCTTGGAATATATTTGCCTTTCTGGTAATTGATACGGAGTAGGCGTAGCGGTAGGGATGAGACATAACAGCACACAGTGATCAGGTTTAACTACCATTATTTCACCTACCTGGTTTGGGTTTCAATCCTATCTGAAACAATGTAAATAAAAAACAGTTAAATACCTTTTGTAAAGGTATCGGTGGCAAATATGGGGGTCCATGGTTCGAACCCCGCGTGAGCTTTGTTGATGAAAGTACTGGTTATGACCCAGGAATGGTTAATAAAATGTAGTTCTTTACCACATGTATACAGCAGATTTTAACCTGTTAATGGCTCAAAAGCACAGTTACCTCATCCTTCGCAATTCGAGCGATGTCGACTATCTGATGTCAATGATAACGAATTTATGGAACATAAAACATGCGATATATGTAAATGGATCGCTGTTTATTTTGTGCATCAGTAAAAACAAGGACACATTTTTAATTACTGTCAGACCATGATATCAACATAGGGACTGACGAACTAGAATCGGGTGGTTTGGATAGCTCGTCTGGTCAAAACTGCAGTCCAAATACCTAGTTACTGTGCTGGTAAAAGCTCTATAGAGCTTATGTTACACGTTCACGACTGTCAATGATCATTGCGACGTAAACAAAACACGGGAGGAATCTCAAAGAGGATATTTGTTTATTTAAGGTACATGACCACGTTACTCCGAAAAATATGAATGTCGGCCGATTTCAATGAAACTTGGAACAAACAATCGTCAATGACTCTACTTTAACGAGGTGTAATTTTATTTTTTTTTGAATCCCGTCTTTTGTTGATTTACAGCGCCACCTAGCGGACACGTGCTATTTGGCGCTAACATTGATAAAACCGTAAAAAAATATAACTTTACGGCTTTTTTTTACAAATCGTATCGTATTTGCGGAGTTTTAAAAGTATTTTAATATATTTTCTTAATAACCCCATAATTACATAAGGAAGTGTGGAAACCTGGTTCGTTAACGGCAACTGACGAAGTCCTACCAACCGTGCGACATGAATATCAGTTTTCTCCTTTTCTGACGAATATGTGAATGAGTTAACGTCAAATACAAATATATGTTTATGTAAATTGACATTATTTTCTTTCAGTTAACTGTGTCAAATTATGACAGGTCGCTCACTAAGGATTTCACCATATTTCTGATCCAGGATCAAGTGATAAAGAATGTGCGCAGAATATGGAAACTCCATCATATATGAGCTGTATCACGTTCATTGCCTTGTTGTGATTACAGCTCGTCTTAGCGCTTTGATTATCCAGCAAGTACACAAACTTTTGGACATGATGACTTTTTTGAATCTAATGAGCTAGTCTTTAAAGTGGTAAAGTTAGTTATGGTTTCATTTATCCTGAAAGGATAGTACGAAGCAGGTAGCTAGATGATGCCTCTACTTCAGGGAGCACAAAAAATGAAAATTTAAACAATTGAATAATGTTTGATGAAGCTCATTGAATTATGTACCCAAGTTATCTCTAGTTATCAATCCGACTAGCTTAACATGTTCAATCCCCCTGTAATATGGGGTCATGTTTAATGTTACTTTACCATTGACCTGATAATCTCAAATAAGGGTTCATCATTTGTCTATGTCGTATGTCCCTACAAAGTTAGAGGACTGTAGGCTTCAGCATGCCTTGTCTTCAGTCTCACAATCGTTGGTCTAATGACAACATGTAAATAACAATACACATCAATTTGTTCCATCTGGGGCAACATCATAGAAATAACAAGATTGCAAACTGGCACAACATATGCCCGTCCTGATGTTCTGTAGGGCACCAAGTTTGGTGATGAGTGGTTGTACATTTGGCCAAATGTAGAGAGCGTACACTGTAAATACGGTCGAACTTGACCAAGATATTCTGCCTAAACACATTGTGACCAATTTTGGAATAGATAGAAAAAAAGGTTTTTTAAGGAATTTGATTGGTGTATTGTAACGGGGTGAATTTAAATGCGCAATACCAAACTCCAAGTTCAAGTTTAATACTTTTTAAAAGAAAAAAATCTTAAATACATTTCAACTCCTCTCTCCTCCTTCTCCCCTTCTTCTGCTCTGGAACACTCAGTTTATAAAATGATACAAATTATAAATGTCAGGCGACATCTCAGCTGGGACGACAGATGTTTCAGCTTCTAACTTTGTTTGTCCAACATGACAATAAAGTTCCTTTTAATAGATTATAGTTTAGAATTAAGGATAATGTACTCTGAGGGCGACTAGAAGTATCTATAAGTACCAAAATTACTTGTAAACTCTTCATAACTAAACACATGGTGTTTTCTTGAGAAGTCACGTTGTACCATTGCTTCAGAAACTCTGTCCTTAGCACTTAAGACTTATAATAAGAGCCAAATGTAAACATTCATGTATTTGACAAATAGTGTTATCTTTTATACTTTATAGATATTTACTTGAAAACCCAGCCGAGACGTTTGAAGAACATAACACTGCTCGTATAATAATCATCAATCAAACATACATCATTAAATTTACTTTATTAAATTAAATAATAAATTACACAAATATAATGCAAACACAGGCCACTATGTTACATCAGATAAGACTGAGATTTGGTAATTTATATAATCAAAGGATGATTTCTCTTAGGTGACTCAAGCGATACGGCTGGTTAACAAACTTATCCCAGATATTATTTCCGTATAATTCTGACTAAATATGGTCGATATTGGTTATAGAACAAAGACTTCTAATGATATTGATCAAACAAGACCAATTTCACGCAATTTTTATAATCAAATGATGACTCTCGAGTGACAGAACCATATGTCTGGTTACCTAACTTGTTCAAAATATGATGCCAATACCCATTCTGACCAAATATGGTGATGATCGGACAAAGACTTCAAGAGCAATTGAGCGGAAAACATACACGACGACTCACGCCCACCCAGCCGTCGCAGTACCAACTCGTTTTTTTAAACGGGCATATAAAAAATTAGTGATAGGTAACAATAGTAGCAACATTATGACACAAAATATATATTTATTATCTCGTTAATTTCATCGGTTAACTAAATGACTGCTTTTACAAAGTAGCAAATATTTGTTTTAAATATGAGAGTAACGGTCTGTTAGCCATTTGTTCACTCTGTATGTTGTAACTTCAAACTCAGTTCTGAATGTGTACGAATACGAATATAAGTCTTTATTTGTAAAGAAAGGCCGCCAGCCGAAAATAGATTTGTGTCATATATGTATATACATAATAATAGCATGTTTATCCATGATAAAACCATATCACAATGACATTTACAACACTTTCAATGTTATTGAAAGGTAACAACATATGATTGTTGAGGCGTTTAAAAAGGTATCATGAGATTAATATTTTACAAGGCGTAAACAAGATTTTAGAAAATAAATGTGAAAAGTAAGATATGAGGAAGAGACATATTTCATCATAAAATGGACATATCTTAAACATGTGGTATTCATCTTCTACTGTTTTAACATGCCGCATGTTAAAGCAAAATTGAAAATATATCTATATGCACGGCTTATAGCCATATGAAGTCCATTTATTAATTATAAGTTGATGCACAGAATAGCGTAAATAATTGATGCATGTTTTATACATGTTTGGCATGTCAACAAACATATAACGTCCAACGATAAGAAGTGTTTTAAATTCATGGTAGTGAAATGCCTTTTGATCAGGTTTTTGTAACGCACAGTCTTTAATCCGGGTTTTAAAAGACTGTAAGAACGTTTTTGCATTACGAATGCCATTTGCCATTTGCCAGCCAATTTTCAAACAGTTTTTTAACGTGAGTGCCCAATTTGGTCTGCCGTTTGAGTCTTAGTTTCGAAACAGAAGGAACATCTGTCTTGGATATTTGTTTGGAGGCACCTGATCAAGTGTTTCCCAGTACGATATAAACTAAAGTGATAACTAACTTAAATGGGTAATTGTCCGCTTTCGCTGAGGGCAAAGAAGTTTGACACATTTTAATCAAGTCCACATACATGTTTCCTTAACTTGAAATAAACACGTTCGATGTTCTCTACGTACTGGATTCTCCAGGTTTCTGCAGTTTGTAATATCATGCACTCAAGTAGCTTTAACTTCTATTTTGGCATGAAGAAATCATGAATATATGCTCATCAAAGCCTTTGTTGTTTGCTTCGTCAGTGCTTTGGCCTTTGTCATCGACCAGGACAAATAAGCCCCAAGGTATTTGTAAAAGGAGACCACTTCTACTCTGTCACCTTTGTATCTCTGATGTTCATATTGCCGTGAAGGCTGAATATTTCTAAAAATCATTATCTTAGAGTTTTCAAGGTTTACTTACATACACTTATCACAAAAACTCATACTTGTAAATCAACCCCTGCAGGCGTATGCTTTATCAGCCAATCCCGATCATCCTGAGGATCTATTTGATACTTGTAAAATGATGATATCTGTAATATGACATTCATTTCCCACTCCATGTAGCTTATAAGTCTAGACATGTTTGGTGAGCTTGATATGTCAATATTTCTCATCCCTGGTGATAGCTTACACATTCAGAAAGAAAATTCTTATGACAAATGGAAATAAACAGACACACTTGTCATTCAGAATTTTTTTTCAGGTGATGTAAGTCGATGAAGAAAATTGTTTATTGGCAGCAAACGTCTTCCAAACAAACCATGAACATCAGAACTGAAAACTTGGGAAATCTGAAACAGATAATATCTCCATTTAGTTTATTTAAAGCAACCAAACACATATTCATTTGATTTTCCATTTAACCATCAGGCTCTAAGGGACTAGACACCAGATGGTCTCAGAATCAGCAAATACATTTCCATTTTCCATTACAATTGTATTTCTACAAAAAGCCTTGAATGACCAATACGAGCTAGTATGGGGTCGATAATACACCAGTTAACATGGTCAAAATAATATTTTGTCGCTGTCTCACCTGTTTAAATATAGAGCATCATGGTTTCCAAGTTAATAGTGTGTATTTTAAGCATGTGGAAGTTTCGTGATTAGTACAGGTACGTTTACCTACGCTAGTTTTAAACAATTGGAATTGACGTGGTAGACATACCCAGTTTATTTCGAATTGAAAAAATACGCAAAAGATGCATGTGTCGTGCACTATGTGATACATCAGTAAGTAAGATTCAATGCGTTGTACACAGTGGTATATATCAATTTCGTTGAACAACGCTATCAAATTAATATAAGTTTTTGACAATTGCCTTATCTTGCAATCGTATCATCTGGTATCTAGTCCCTTTAATATGAGAAGGTGAGGTCAAATAATGGCATTTGTTATTGCTATACAAAAACTCCCGAAATATACTACGTAAACTTTCACTTTCGTCTAAATATCTGTCTAGACATGAGAACACTAAAAATCGTATGTGCCATTATTTGCTATATATTTTTTTATTTTGTTTTAAGCAGAACGAAACTCGAATGAACTTATTTTAATCATAAGATTTATGTTCAGAATGATAATTTTTAACAACCATAGCATTTTCCATCTATGAATATATAAAGGAAATACCAAATGGATTATTTATTTTGTATGACTTCCGGAAGTCATTAGAGACATCTAATTTCACTTTCTGTCGTTGTTTGACGATCATAACTAAACAACTCTGTTATCAAATTGGTCCCGTGTTTAGCCAAACAAAAGTTTTAAAGTAAAGTCAAACTGCATTATATGTTTGGTTTGATTTAAGTAACTATTTTATGTTAATTGGTTTCACTTCAAGCTCCGGAAGTCATCATAGATAATTTCTTAAGAACTAACGATGACCATACACTGGAAACTACAGGGATCTTTATCCCAGTACTGATAACCACAGTGGTTGAGTATAGGTAGACGATAAAGGGCATTAATGGTACTCTTGGAAAGTCTTATATCGTAGTTTATATACTTTTATATATAAATCAGAATTATAACGAAACGTCTGGATAACAACTGACGAAAGGAAGAAATTTTAACCCTAAATCTCCTGAAACTGTAATATGAGTAGAGTAATGAAACCCTGAACGAGTAATAAAATCACACACGCTGGGATTTTGTGAACTATCAGCGGTTGTGATCAAAGGGACACATAAACCTTTTACAAAGTGTTAGTTTTCACCAACATATAATTGTACCATCATTGAGATTTATGACCCATGCATCTGTGAGCCAGGTATTTTGATGACATTTGACAAACAAGTTATAATTATGAATTTGTCATTTGTCTACAACCTCAACTACACGGATGTCATCCCTTCACACATGAAACAACTTTAGAGAGTTTGTCTAAGTTTATGCATGTATAGTTCTGAATTATGTGTCATGTTATAGAACAGAACAGAGCATTTCTTTACCAGAAGATCATGGACCCATGTGGCCAAATTTGATACAAAATGGCGACAAGTAAAAACATGTGTACATATTCATACCTTTATATGCACTTTCATGCAATACAGACACCATATTACATACCAAGAATTACAATAATCAAAATAATCAAAATTATGACAATAAATATATATGACATTATAGGTGATCTGTCTTTTTATGCATATACATATTACAGCTGCACTCTCACAGGTTAAACGTTTTGATAACATTTGTTTTGTTTTGCGAGAATCCATGGAAACCATATATTAATTAAGAATGCTGACAAAAATTATATCGCATATTTTTATATTCAAGTTAAAAAAATGATGTTTTATGCATTTGCTTATGTGCACAAGACGCCTTAGGTTATCAAACTTCATGAACAGTTATTGGTTTAATGTAAAAGGTTAATGAAGTGTGGGTCATAAATAAAAAGAATATAGTTAAAATTTACACTAAATCATAAGTCAAATTCCTGTTGATTATTCTTTATTCTCATTGAGAAAACATACAAGAATAAACATGTAGGCCATGCTACGCTATGGGAAAAGACCCAGGGACACGTCTTATGCAATCGCACCCAAGGCCACGAGGTCGAGTCGTTTGGCAGCCAAATCACGCGGAAAGGCGTCGCAGACGGCTCCCGAGGCAGCATTTGCGAGGGCAACGCCGAGGGTCAAGGGTCTTCACATAGGTTTGCCGGTTATAAGGCCCTGATCGAGGGTCCTATGCCGGGACCAGGATATCCCGATGAAGTGGCTTTGGGTGCCACAATAACATGTTACAAGTTGCTAGATTTTAGCCACGTTCAGCAATTTCTGCCTACCTTGGTAACACTGTCAAAAAGCATAACACTTTCTACCCAGGGCGTCCTTACCCTAAAACACTCGTCTTCAAGCAAAATTTCCTCAAGTTTGCCAAATTCTCGAGCATTTCTTATTTATTTATTTTTTCAGCACATGCTGAAAAAAAACAGATTAATTAACATATATGAATACCATAAAACAGCAGATTAGCGCTGCAAAACTTCATGTTTAAACTATGACAAGCAGTTTAGATAATGTATAACCTTGGATTCCTTGTAAACCTGGTCAGAAATTTATTATGAACTGTGGTTGCTATTTGTCACGTGCATGCCTAGTAACTTAAAGTATGCCGGGATACACCCATAGCGCCTGCGACATAATTTAAAAAAAAAATCTATGTTACGCATGGATGGCCCTTTTAAAATACCACAAATGTCAAATTCTAGAACTTCCCCTATCATAGTGGTTCCAAAATCAACCGGTGGTTTTTGTTTAATCACACCTCTCTTACCCACCTGAGCTTAACGTCAACGACGGGATTGATCGACTTTATGTACGGTGAAATATTCTACTTTTGATGAAGTCGCAGATATTTGATTCAGGGTTCTAGGCCTTAATGGCGAAAAGGGAATTTAATCCGCATTCATGTTACTACCTATACACCCGTCGGATTTTTATCTTATTTGCATGAAATTTGGTGGCAACTACTATTTCGACAATTGTATGAGTTTCGGTTGCAGCTACGCCCCCGCTCTTTTTGAATAATTTGCTTCATTCCTTCATTAGTCCGAATCGGAGGCATGCAACTTACAATCTCTCAATCATTATTTAGACTGGATCATATTCGCGGGATCCGGGGATTTAGATATGTGTTGTATTTTGGACGATGGGTTCACGTATACTTGAACTCGTCTGGGAGTTCCTTTCTTGGAGGAAAAACCGCCGGTCCGACAACTTGTTTCACATTTCTTGGTCTCGTTATTGGCACGGTTACTATGTCAATTCGAGTACCTGCTGTAAAAATCTAAGACTTACAAAGGTCAATGAGCTACATCATAAATCGCAGCAAAATCAGATTGCGGGAATTATAATCACTGGCCGGTAAATTAAGCATTGCTTGTCAAGCTATAAGGGGGACGCGCATTGAGGAGACGATTGTACGATGCAATTATAGGTATTGACAAACCTTACTTCTACGTCCATAAACACAATCATTGAAAGTTTTAATGATGTGATTATTTTGTTAAACACATTTTACTGCATTGTTCACATGCTTAGGTATGTGTGGATTTCCAATGATATCTTAGAATGGTAGACCGCCAGCGCCGGGCCGACCGTTTAGGCGCGGCACCCGCAGAGCGAGTTCGTGTTTGGATAGCCTTATACATCAGGGTCCCTCGTCTCCCCGCTAAAAGGTTGATCAAGTGGTATGTTATCATGTGGAAACAGTTATTAAAATCAAAGCACGTGATGCACCTACTCCGCCCCTAAATTATGTGCATCATATCCCATGACATTGTTTTTACATATCAACCAAAGTAAATTCAATTTGTGATTCGATTCCATACAAGATGTGACAGAGGCTCTGTCAGTAGACCACAGAGGCGGGCCCATTTCCGGAAGTTTTACTTGCGTATTTCCTCACCCACATTTCCTCGCCGAAGCTGAAAGTTTTCCGAGATTCGAACATAGTACTCGTCATCTCATTTATGTCACTTCAGCCATGCGCTCTGGCCACTGCACGATTATATGTTTCAGCAATCGGTTATAAGTGCAAAAGGATTGGGGCAGCAGGTCCGTCAACTAAGTTTATAGTGATAAAACTCCTTAAAGGAACTGTACACTAGAATGGTAAAAAAATGTTGTTTTTTCTGTAACAAATCTCAGGACAATTATTTTATACAATGTGTTACGCTTTGATAGCATAATTGAAAAAACCTGGTCCGAAATGTAAAAAAAGTGTCCGAGATCGGTTTCGAACCCGTGTCGCCGAAATTGCAGTTCATCATCGTATCCACTGAGCTACGACGGCTTGTCTAATCGTATGACATAATTAAGCTATGATAACATCGACAAGCAAATCACGCATAAGGAATTAGACATACCCAGTAATCTTTTTAATGGAAACATACGAAATAACTGCTAATCATAAATAAATTATAAACTATGTGGTACTTCAGTTAGTAATTTTAATGCATTGTACACATTTATACCAAGTTTATGTCAGTTTTCGACAATTTCCTTTTTTCTTGCAAATTGGCCATCTGGTGCACAGTTGCTTTAAAGGCTAACATCGTTAACGAGCGAGAAAATACACACGCCTGCCCATCACACCACCGTTAACGAGCGGGTATAGACACACGCCTGCCCATCACACCACCGTTAACGAGCGGGAAAAGACACACGCCTGCCCATCACACCACCGTTAACGAGCGGGAAAATACACACGCCTGCCCATCACACCACCGTTAACGAGCGGGTATAGACACACGCCTGCCCATCACACCACCGTTAACGAGCGGGAAAAGACACACGCCTGCCCATCACACCACCGTTAACGAGCGGGAAAAGACACACGCCTGCCCATCACACCACCGTTAACGAGCGGGAAAAGACACACGCCTGCCCATCACACTACGTTAACGAGCGGGAAAAGACACACGCCTGCCCATCACACCACCGTTAACGAGCGGGAAAAGACACACGCCTGCCCATCACACCACCGTTAACGAGCGGGAAAAGACACACGCCTGCCCATCACACCACCGTTAACGAGCGGGAAAAGACACACGCCTGCCCATCACACAACCTATTTCAAGAATTGCACGTTCGAAGTTACCCATTGTTTGCGCCAATAGATACGAATCATCCCTTTTTTACGGACTATAGTTTTGCATTTGTTGGCTTCTTCTGGGTAAGGGAGCTCCAAAGGCATTACGATCGTCAACATAATATTTCTATGAATGACATCGCGTTTGGGAAAGGTACACTTAACATTACATTAGGTCATTCAAAAACAAACCAGCTTGGTGCTCCGGCAACAATAAGCATTAAAGTTATATCGACATGGTTTGTCCCGTAAGCTCTCTCGTGCAGTATCTGCACGTGTGCCCAAAGTTGCGGGACCCCTATTCTGCCATTTAGATGGCTCCCCTGTCATTAGGTATCAGTTCACATCGGTGCTGAAAAAGGCATCTGGAGTAGCATGTCTTGACTACGCGGTTCAGTTCGCATATGGTTTGGATTGGTGCCACCACATCTTAAGGGCATTCCTGCTGAGCAGATACAGAGGGCCGGTCGATGGCGCTCACAGGCCGTCCGCAGATACGTTCGCCCCAATCTGGTTGAGGTCTCCGATCTTCTATCAATTTTATTACAATGAACATTTAGGATTTGGCCGTGGCTGACTAAGGTTGGACCCATTTTAACATAGTCAGAATAAACAATTATTATTTAAGTTCTTCTGTAGTGCAAATAGTCAAATAATCAGCTCTAGCACTATTTTAATGGGCTTCCCTAATACTCTTTATTTCAGTCTGGTGTATCGGTTTATCGATCAGATAAAACATTATACCAAGGGCAAGTTTGCGGGCAGGCGACTCTAATCTCGGCCCCCAAAACGTTGAAATCGTCTGGCAGGCATATGGGGAAATGTCCCTTAATCAAGTCAAATATATATTGTCTTTGTTCGCTAAACGAACTGGTTCCCCCTTCTAGTACCTTGCGGGGCTAATGATATAGATCGGGTGCAATGTAACGCCGCATAACAGCATCGCCGCATAAAAATGTTGTTTTTACGTTTATGCGGTGATTTTCAACGCATAAAAAGGATTTTTATGTGGCAAAAAGGCACACTTTCGCCGCATAAAAAACACATACTAGTACAATAGTGGTTGATAAAGTTTTACCATGATCGGTCTTAGCTTTTTGTGTTTACTTAACCAAGCTTTGAACTAGACTTTTAGAGACGTAAATTCTGACAAAGATTTAGTAAGATCGGTTTAAATGTGAACCAAACAAATTGATCTTTTTGCGAAAACGTTTGACATGACGTTTAACCCGACGAAAGGCTGGAATAAATGTTACGACAAAGCACAGCACCATCATTTGGGACAATCAGAAAACTGAATCGTCGTATGACGTAACATATATGCTCGCCTTATTGTCAGACTGACCGGCATGTACCCTTGACAATGCGCACTTTTAACATGTACGTGAAGTTAGCGGCCTAGCGGTCTAGCGGCGTGAAGTAATCGACTGTATTGGCCAATCAGAGCCCAGTATTGATAAACCCGCCTCTGTGTATGATAAGCCCGCCTCTGGCTAACAGTTGCATGTATGTTCATAGTTCAGGTTAATTTATAGACAGACAATAATCTTGTTTATTTTAATACATTGTTGCAAGTGATTTGATTATTGCAATGCCATTTAAGAAAATGATAGTTTCTGTTAAAAAAGAAATAATACAATGTGTTATGAATAGTTCATCCTCGTCGCCAATGTAATGTTGTCAGTGTTATGTATATAACAGACCCAAAACGGGATGGTTTAATATAGCTTTATTATATTCATACTCATACGCACACGATCTTGAATCTAATCAATAACTGAACTATCAACATACATGCAACTGTTAGCCAGAGGCGGGCTTATCATACACAGAGGCGGGTTTATCAATACTGGGCTCTGATTGGCCACTACAGCGACCTAGCGGCCTAGCGGCTTGAAGTAAGCGACCTAGCGGCCTGGCGGCCTAGCGGCATGAAGTTTGCGGCCTAGCGGCCTAAAATTGAATCCTATTTCAAAGCATGTATACATGCATTTTCTCCTAAAACAATGACATATTAATTGTTGTTATGCACTAATTAAAACATGGAAGCTATTATCAACATTATTTTTTTCAAACACGTCGATAAAGCAGTCAGCTTTTTCAAAGCATTTAACATGACTGTTCTTTTAAAACAATGATATATTTACTGTTTTTGTGCACAAATTATCACTCTTAAGCCACTATCTTCTTTTTTCAAAATAGTCGATCAATCATTTCAGCGACCTAGCGGCCCAGCGGCATGAAGTTAGCGGCCTGGCGGCCTAGCGGCCTAGCCGCCTAGCGGCCTAAAACTGATTTCTATTATAAACCATTTATACATGCCTTTTATTCTTAAAAGAATGACAAATTTATTGTTTCTATTCACAAATCACCATCCTTTAGCGAATGTCTGCAGTTCGCCCAAAACTCGACCAAGCTGCCTAAAAAACAATTATAGCGAATATCAGCATTTTCATTTTTTTTAGCAAAATTGTTAAACCATAGATTTATCATTGTTTTGGAAGAAAACGCATGTATGCATACTTTGAAATAGGAAACCGTGTTAGGCCGCTAGGCCGCAAGGCCGCCAGGACGCCAACTTCACGCCGCTAAGCCGCTGAGGTGCTCGATCGACTTTTTTGAAAAAAATGTTTATAATGGTTAAGAGTGATATTTTAGGCATAAAAACAGAAAATATTTTTTTTTTTTAATAGAAGAAGAGGTTAGTTCACATGCCTTGAAAAGCTGACTGCTTGTTCGACTTTTTGAAAAAAAATGTTGATAATCGCCTCAGAATGATAGTGTGTGCTCAAAAAAATCAGTAAATATTTCTTTGTTTAATAAGAAAATGCATGTATACATGCTTTGAAATAGGATAGTATTTTAGGCCGCCAGGCCGCTAGGCCGTTAACTTCACGCCGCTAGGACGCTAGGCCGCTTACTTCATGCCGCTTGGCCGCTAGGCCGCTAACTTCACGTTTATACTTTCAACGTCATTTCAAACTGATAATAGGGTCATCATGGTCTTCTTTCTTTCATTGATTGTGTTTTTATGCGCTAGTCCTTTGAACACTTCAAGGGTTTATTTTCAATTTCCATTTTGGCTCAACTTGCCTGCCAACTTTTTCCATATTATCTTTAAAATGACAGTCATATGCAACGCCCTTATCTTAATCATCACCATAATCGACAACATCATCACAACCACCATCATCATCACCACAATCACAACCACTTCCAAAACCATCATCATCATCATCATCATCATCATCATCATCATCATCATCATCATCATCATCATCATCATCATCATCATCATCATCATCATCATCATTAACGTCATCACCATTGTTTTTGTTGAAATATTTTTTAGCTTTATAATAAATGGTTAAATTAATCCTCTTTATGTGGTAAAAAGGCACAGTCGCGCCCCATATAAGCAATTTCTGCGTTATGCGTTGAGCGTCGCCGCATAAACGTTTATGCGTTGAAATCACCGCGAAAATCAACGAAAACAAACATGCTTAATTATCTCGTTCGCACGACAAAGTAACTCTTGCGCTAGACTAAGTATCTCGTTCGCACGACAAAGTAACTCTTGCGCACGACTAAGTACCTCGTGCTCGCGACTTAGTATCTCGTTCGCACGACTTAATATCTCTCGTGCTCACGGCTTAGTATCTTGTGCACACGACTTAGTATCTCGTTCGCACGAAATAGTAACTCTTGCGCACGACTTGGTATCTCGTGCTCACGACTTAGTATCTCGTGCAACCGACAAAGTAACTCTTACTCACGACTTAGTATCTCGTGCTCACGACTTAGTATCCGTGCTCAAGTCTTAGTATCTCGTGCTCACGACTTGGTATCTCGTGCTCACGATTTAGAAACTCGTGCTCACGACTTAGTATCTCGTGCTCACGACTTAGTATCTCGTGCTCACGATTTAGTATCCGTGCTCACGAATTAGTTTGTCGTGCGCACGAGATGGATAAAAACACACGCATGTCACCCCTGTGCCACCGTACATAAAGATATTCAATGAAAGTTAATTGTTGATTTACAGGGAAAAGCATCAAATGTAGTGCAAATGTAAAGTCAATTCAGAAATCGTTCAAATTGTGTCCCAGCCCAGTGCGCATTACCTTTTGATTTGAAGTGAAGATATGGCGTTATTTCAAAACATTGAAGAATATCACTGTTTACAACAGTAAATTATATGTATTATGTCACTGATGATTTTCTCTATAAGCCACCGGAAAGCGTATACTTAATATATTTATTATTTCGCTGATGATTCTCTCTATAAGCCGCCGGAAAGCGTATACTTAATATATTTATTATTTCGCTGATGATTCTCTCTATAAGCCACCGGAAAGCGGATACTTAATATATTCATTATTTCACTGATGATTTTCTCTATAAGCCACCGGAAAGCGTATACTTAATATATTCATTATTTCACTGGAGAAAGCGTATACTTTATATAGTCATTATTTCACTGGAGATTCTCTCTATAAGCCACCGGAAAGCGTATACTTAATATATTCATTATTTCACTGGAGATTCTCTCTATAAGCCACCGGAAAGCGTATACTTAATATATTCATTATTTCGCTGGAGATTCTCTCTATCAGCCACCGGAAAGCGTATACTTGATATATTTTTATTTCGCTGGAGATTCTCTCTATAAGCCACCGGAAAGCGTATACTTGATATATTTATTATTTCACTGGAGATTCTCTCTATAAGCCACCGGAAAGCGTATACTTAATATATTCATTATTTCACTGATGATTCTCTCTATAAGCCACCGGAAAGCGTATACTTAATATATTCATTATTTCGCTGGAGATTCTCTCTATAAGCCACCGGAAAGCGTATACTTAATATATTTTTATTTCGCTGGAGATTCTCTCTATAAGCCACCGGAAAACGTATACTTGATATATTTATTATTTCACTGGAGATTCTCTCTATAAGCCACCGGAAAGCGTATACTTAATATATTTATTATTTCGCTGCTGATTCTCTCTATAAGCCACCGGAAAGCATATACTTAATATATTCATTATTTCACTGGAGATTCTCTCTATAAGCCACCGGAAAGCATATACTTAATATATTCATTATTTCACTGGAGATTCTCTCTATAAGCCACCGGAAAGCGTATACTTGATATATTTATTATTTCACTGGAGATTCTCTCTATAAGCCACCGGAAAGCGTATACTTGATATATTTATTATTTCACTGGAGATTCTCTCTATAAGCCACCGGAAAGCATATACTTAATATATTTCTTATTTCACTGGAGATTCTCTCTATAAGCCACCGGAAAGCATATACTTAATATATTTATTATTTCGCTGATGATTCTCTCTATAAGCCACCGGAAAGCGTATACTTAATATATTCATTATTTCACTGGAGATTCTCTCTATAAGCCATCGGAAAGCGTATACTTAATATATTCATTATTTCACTGGAGATTCTCTCTATAAGCCACCGGAAAGCATATACTTAATATATTTATTATTTCACTGAAGATTCTCTCTATAAGCCACCGGAAAGCATATACTTAATATATTTATTATTTCGCTGATTATTCTCTCTATAAGCCACCGGAAAGCGTATACTTAATATATTTTTATTTCACTGGAGATTCTCTCTATAAGCCACCGGAAAGCGTATACTTGATATATTTATTATTTCACTGGAGATTCTCTCTATAAGCCACCGGAAAGCGTATACTTAATATATTCATTATTTCACTGATGATTCTCTCTATAAGCCACCGGAAAGCGTATACTTAATATATTTTTTATTTCACTGGAGATTCTCTCTATAAGCCACCGGAAAGCGTATACTTAATATTTTCATTATTTCACTGGAGATTCTCTCTATAAGCCACCGGAAAGCGTATACTTAATATATTCATTATTTCGCTGGAGATTCTCTCTATAAGCCACCGGAAAGCGTATACTTAATATATTTTTATTTCGCTGGAGATTCTCTCTATAAGCCACCGGAAAGCGTATACTTGATATATTCATTTTTCACTGGAGATTCTCTCTATAAGCCACCGGAAAGCGTATACTTAATATATTTATTAAGCCACCGGAAAGCGTATACTTAATATATTCATTATTTCACTGATGATTCTCTCTATAAGCCACCGGAAAGCGTATACTTAATATATTCATTATTTCACTGGAGATTCTCTCTATAAACCACCGGAAAGCGTATACTTAATATATTCATTATTTCGCTGGAGATTCTCTCTATAAGCCACCGGAAAGCGTATACTTAATATATTTTTATTTCGCTGGAGATTCTCTCTATAAGACACCGGAAAACGTATACTTGATATATTTATTATTTCACTGGAGATTCTCTCTATAAGCCACCGGAAAGCGTATACTTAATATATTTATTATTTCGCTGCTGATTCTCTCTATAAGCCACCGGAAAGCATATACTTAATATATTCATTATTTCACTGGAGATTCTCTCTATAAGCCACCGGAAAGCATATACTTAATATATTCATTATTTCACTGGAGATTCTCTCTATAAGCCACCGGAAAGCGTATACTTGATATATTTATTATTTCACTGGAGATTCTCTCTATAAGCCACCGGAAAGCGTATACTCAATATATTTCTTATTTCACTGGAGATTCTCTCTATAAGCCACCGGAAAGCATATACTTAATATATTTATTATTTCGCTGATGATTCTCTCTATAAGCCACCGGAAAGCGTATACTTAATATATTCATTATTTCACTGGAGATTCTCTCTATAAGCCACCGGAAAGCGTATACTTAATATATTCATTATTTCACTGGAGATTCTCTCTATAAGCCACCGGAAAGCATATACTTAATATATTTATTATTTCACTGAAGATTCTCTCTATAAGCCACCGGAAAGCATATACTTAATATATTTATTATTTCGCTGATTATTCTCTCTATAAGCCACCGGAAAGCGTATACTTAATATATTTTTATTTCACTGGAGATTCTCTCTATAAGCCACCGGAAAGCGTATACTTAATATATTCATTATTTCACTGATGATTCTCTCTATAAGCCACCGGAAAGCGTATACTTAATATATTCATTATTTCACTGGAGATTCTCTCTATAAGCCACCGGAAAGCGTATACTTAATATATTCATTATTTCGCTGGAGATTCTCTCTATAAGCCACCGGAAAGCGTATACTTAATATATTTTTATTTCGCTGGAGATTCTCTCTATAAGCCACCGGAAAGCGTATACTTGATATATTCATTATTTCACTGGAGATTCTCTCTATAAGCCACCGGAAAGCGTATACTTAATATATTTATTAAGCCACCGGAAAGCGTATACTTAATATATTCATTATTTCACTGGAGATTCTCTCTATAAGTCACCGGATAGCGTATACTTAATATATTCATTATTTCACTGGAGATTCTCTCTATAAGCCACCGGAAAGCATATACTTAATATATTTATTATTTCACTGAAGATTCACTCTATAAGCCACCGGAAAGCATATACTTAATATATTTATTATTTCGCTGATGATTCTCTCTATAAGCCACCGGAAATCATATACTTAATATATTCATTATTTCACTGGAGATTCTCTCTATAAGCCACCGGATAGCGTATACTTAATATATTTATTATTTCACTGGAGATTCTCTCTATAAGCCACCGGAAAGCATATACTTAATATATTTATTATTTCACTGGAGATTCTCTCTATAAGCTACCGGAAAGCATATACTAAATATTATATTTGTTTTCAAGAATACAATCGTGATTAGCTATTAATCAATTTTAAGTAGGTAATAGATTACATAGCGATGGCACCATTTAATTTTTTTGTACTTTTTCAGGAGATACAAAAACAATATAAAATGTCATAAACAATGACATGTAGGTTCGGGTTTTTCTGCAACTTCTTCTGACCAGTAAACTCAATTTCTATTGGGTGTTAAGTCCGGTGTTTTCAGAAAAGGCAGCAAACTAAAATATGATAATAAAAAGATGAAAACCCCGAAATAGCAAAAAAATGTAGGTTCGGCTTTTTTAAATGGTGCCATCGATAGGATATTTATTTATGTAACGGTTATGTTTGTTCTAGACAAAGGGCTAGGCTTTAATTGATGAACTGGGTGAAGAAATGAATAGCGTCAATAAGTATGTGGATGAATAAATGTACAACCAGGACATGATATATACATATAAGTAGTTATATACAAACCAAGAGTACACAGTCACTTACAGTGATATAAACGTGTTTTAATAGAGTTTTATACAAAGTTAAAATAAATACATACGACTAAATAAGTATTCGTTAGTTATTGTGTCTGCACAACATTATGTACGTTAAATTAGAGAACCTGTTCAGATTGGTTCTAAAAAGTCCTATACAGTAAGAGCAACCTTCTTGTATAAAAACGTGGAAGGACGACTTATTTTGTATACGGGGTGATACTTATGTCCACACGCTGATATAGTTAATCTAGCTCAAAAGCGAAACCCTTAAATAACTAAGCATGTTTTGCATTGTACCAAAGATTCAAATAAGCACGAGTTCAAATAATAAATAGAAACTATAAAACATTACAGCCGGAGCATATTGCAAATGAGTATTGCAATATATACGTGTTCTATTTTGTGATTATCGTAGGTAGCCGCGCCTATACCAAGTAGGTTTTAGCATTGATTTTTCAGAGAGCTAGTTGATAGTTCCCTGAAGTTAGTGTATCCGTGTGGTGACTGCTCCCATGATACTCCGAGACCCCTGTCGAAAATTTTAAAGCTTATAGTCATTTATAAAACGTCATCGTGTGATATACCCTACTGGTAAGCCACTGAAAGTACATCGTAGTACAATTATTCAAATACATTGTTATATATCTATACCAAACCCCAGGATCATACAGCAAGGGAGGTAACCGTTACTAACGCCGTGTGAAGGTTACAATGCAGTTATCTCGCATGTATCAAAGTACGTATTCATTCAAAGCAGTTGTACATTTTGGAAAAGTTTTGCCTTTGTGATGTTAGTAATATATTTAAACACCATTAAAGCATCAAAAACAAACTTGGTATCGACTAGGCTCTGACGTCAAAGGTCTTTTCAAACAAAAACACAAAAGCCGAAGATTTTACCATTGTTGTGAGGCTATTTGAGACATATATTTGATACACTAAACGGAAACGTCAAATCTAAAATACGTCGTCATTCTTATACGCATATTTTATGCATTATTTAGTATAACTTGCAATGCGTTGCAAAATGTAAAATAAAGCTACAGCTGTGTTAAAATTGGCTTATTAATAATGTATAGTTCAAGATCTATCCAAGAACTGAGAAAGACAACTTTCTGTTATTCATTGATACTTACCACAATCCAAGTGATCAACCATTATAAGCTGAGACACAAACTCATATTGTATTTAAATGACTATTTACCAACAGACATAAGAGTTTTTGTTCACATCAGTTTAATTCTATGCTTCCCGGTGATTTATCAATGAATGAAAGATAATATTTCACAGTCTTAGCCGTGTCTTAATTACGCTAACGCCGTGCCTCCCATACGATAACGCGGAAGCCGTACTTCACCTACGATAACTTTTAGCCGTACCTCACGTACGATAACGCGAGAGCCGTGCCACACCTACAATCACGCGGAAGCTGTGCCTCATCTCTGATAACGCGGAAGCCATGCCTCTCCTACGCTAACGGTTATACCGTGCCTCATCTACGATAACGCGGAAGCCGTGCATCACCTACGATAACGCGGAAGCCGTGCCTCACCTACGCTAACGCGGAAACCATTCATCACCAATGATAACAGGGAAGGTGTGCCTCACCTACGATAACGCGGAAGCCGAGCCTCTCCTACGCTAACGGGTATACCGTGCCTCATCTACGATAACGCAGAAGCCGTGCCTCACCTGCGATAACACGGAAGCCGTGCCTCACCTACGATGACGGAGAATCCGTGCCTCACCTACAGTAACGCAGAAGCCGTGCATCATCTACGATTACGGGGAAGCCGTGCATCACCTACAATTATGCGGAAGCCGTGCATCACCAACGATAACGCAGAAGCTGTGCCTCACCTGCGATAACGCGGAAGCCATGCCTCACCTACGATAATGCGGTCACCATGACTCAACTACTATAACGCGGAAGTCGTGCCTAACCTACGGAAACGTGGAAGTCATATCTCACCTAAGATGACGGGGTAACCGTGCATATCCAACAGCAACGGGAAAGACGTGCCTTACCAACGATAACGCGGTAGCCGTGCCTCACCTACGATAACGCGGAAGCCATGCCTCACCTACGATAACGCGGAAGCCGTGGCTCATCTACGTTAACGTGTAAACCGTGTCTCACTTACGATAAAGCGGAAGCCGTGCCCCACCTTCGATAGCGCGGAAGCCGTGTCTCATCTTAGATAACGGGGAAGCCGTGTCTCATCTACGATAACGGGGAAGCCGTGCCTCACCAACAATTATCCGGAAGCTGTGCCTCACCTGCGATGACGCGAAAGACATGCCTCACCTACGATAATGTGGTAACCATGCCTCAACTACGATAAAGCGGTAACCGTACCTATCCAACAACAACGGGAAAGACGTGTCTTCCAACGATAACGCGGAAGCCGTGGCTCACCTACAATAACGCGGAAGCCGTGCCTCACCTACGATAACGCGGAAGCCGTGCCTCACCAACGATAACGCGGAAGCCGTGCCTCATCTTAGATAACGGGGAAGCCGTGCCTCATCTTAGATAACGGGGAAGCCCTGCCTCACCTACAATTATGCGGAATCTGTGCCTCACCTGCGATAACGCGGAAGCCGTGCCTCACCTACGAGCATGCGGTAACCATGCCTCAACTACGATAACGGGGAAGCCGTGCCTCACCTACGATGATGCCATCACCATGCCTCAACTGCGATAACGCGGAAGCCGTGCCTCACCTACGAGAATGCGTTTACCATGCCTCAACTGCGATAACGCGGAAGCCGTGCCTCACCTACGATAATGCTGTAACCATGCCTCAACTGCGATAACGCGGAAGCCGTGCCTCACCTACGATAATGCGTTAACCATGCCTCAACTGCTATAACGCGGAAGCCGTGCCTCACCTACGATAATGCGGTAACCATGCCTAAACTTCGATAACGCGAAAATCGTGCCTAACCTACGGTAACGCGGAAGTCATATCGCACCTACGATGACGCCTTAAACGTGCCTATCCAACAACAACTGGAAAGACGTACCTTACCAACCATTAAGCGGAAGCCCTGCCTCACTTACGATAACGCGGAAGCCGTGGCTCATCTACGATAAAGCGGAAGCCGTGCCTATCCTACGATAACATGGAAACCGTGTCTTACCTACGATAACGCGGAAGCCATTTCTCACCTACGATAACGCGAAAGTCATGCCTCAACTACGAAAACGCAGAAACTGTGCCTCACCTTCGATAACGCGGAAACTGTGCCTCACCTACGATAAAGCGGAAGCCATGCATCACCTGCGATAACGCGGGAGCTGTGCCTTAACTTCTAAAATGTGGAACCCTGATTCACCTACGATGATGCGAAAGACGTTATTCACCTATGATAACGGGGAAGTCATGCCTCACCTAAGATAACGCGGAATCCGTGCCTCACCTACGATTACGCAAAACCCTGATTCATCTACGATAACACGGACGCCGTGCGTCACCTACGATATCGCTGAAGTTGTGGCGGTGTAGAATTAGTCCTGCCGCATTTATAATAGATATGAAAACTTGAAAAGCATGAACGCCTGTGATATAAGTACGAAGATTGCAATATTTGTATAAAAAAAACTTGAGATAAAAGTTTGAACGCCTGATATAAGTATAGTACCTGTGATATAAGTATAAAAAGACTTGAGATAAAAGTTTGAAAGTCTGAGATAAAAACCTGCGATATAAGACTGTATAAAAGGACTTGAGATATAAGTTTGAAAGCCTATGATATAAGCATAAAAGCTTAAGGTAAAATGTTAAAAGAGTAAGATGAAAATAATCTTTCATAGCCGAGAGTGTAAGATAGATTTATACCGACCCGAGCGTAGGATGTTTTGCGGAAAGGAGTAAAAATGCACGGTATGCATTTAATGTATAATTATGTTGATTTTTAATGTTATCATGAAAGATAAATCACTCAGGTAAATCGGTCTGCTATAAATGTGTATATAAAAGACTGGATTTATTGATGCTGAACTAAACATTAAACCTGTCAATATTTCCCTTGGAACGCCAAGTATATGTTGAACGTTTTATTAAGATATGTTTTACCAGTAAACAAAAAGACAATACCTGTTTTCCTATATTTTCTTATATTGTTATATCGTAACAGAAATGTTTGCTTAGCGTAAATTGTACGAATAATAGCTGTATTTACACGTATAATGAATAACTAACCCTTGTCACGCGGGAGACCGGGGTTCGATTCCCCGGCGGGGAGCAAAATTCAACCTTTTGGCGTATTACTTTGTAAACGCCGTGATGGGTTCGATATTTAGTTTATTCATATATGGAGAAAAAAAACAGCACAGCTATGATGTCTTTATGATATTGAAAAATTTAGTATTGAGTATAGAGTTTCGGTATTTCTCTTACGAGAAGCAAATGTGGAATAACATAAAGAAAAAATGAAAGGGACAAAGGATTTAATAAATTGTGCATAGAACGTGAACACAGCAATTAGGTTAGTAAAATGACAGGATAATAAGTATTCACACTCAAGCTAATCATACATTACAGAACAAACACGCCTGTGAAACACTCGCACTACCTATAATTAAACACCTGGTTTCATATGCAGATAAATGTACTGTTTAAATATAATATACAGTCGAACCCCTTTGGCTCTTACCCCGATGGACCGGCGAATATACCTCGAACCCCGGGAATTTTGAGTTATGCGGGAATGCTTACCTTCTGAAATAAGAAATCGGTCCTCAGCATCCAGTTCGAGCCTACAACGAAATCTAGCAAAGCGAGTTCGAGCCAACAACGAAATCGAGCAAAGCGAGTTCGAGCCAAAAACAAAATCGAACAAAGCTAGTTTGAGCCAACAACGAAATCGAGCAAAGCGAGTTCGAGCCAACAGTGTTCGACTTTAATCACATTTTGATTTTTTCAACATGATTGCATTTACAACCAGAAATGGACGCGCAAGCACAATGACACCAAAATATAACTCCTTAAAAAGCAGGCCCACGTCAATGTCGCCTTCTAACCATATACAGTAAACTACAGTCGAACTCGTTATGTCGAAGTCTTCAGGTTATCTGAAAATATTCGAGATAAATATCCGACATAGATGAAATGCAAGGAAATAGCACAAACAAAACACATTTAAATTCGAATTGTGGCTGATGCTTACAAATGTAATTGAATTTGTTTTGTAATATACTTCCGTGCGACTATCACTTAATAAATTACATTATAACTGGTTAACTAGATAAGATTCGTGTTGCCACTTATTTATAAATATAATTATTCAAATAAATAGATCTAGCCACGATCGGCGAATTTCACTTAGTAAGTGGTAGTATGCTACTCATTAATACACCAGTCAATTGTAACTACGGCCCACCAGGTCCGGGGGTATACCTGGGATAGCCGGGGAAAATGGGCCGTGTTTTTACCTTTTAGGTGGCCCCGCAGTGCCGGGTGAATGCGGTGGTTTTGTCTTCGCTTTAAATATAGCGAGGATTGGGCCTTACCTAGGGTCCCTGGGGTGCGGGGTCATTTGGCGGTGATTTTATCATCTATTCGTCTCCGCAGGGCGGGGATTTTAGCCGGGGTTGGCTGGACCGAAAGTCAAAGTCCCCGCTATTCGCTGGACCTGGGGGCGTGGTTACAATTGACTGGTGCATAAGTGAAATTTGCAAACCATAACGAGTTATCCTGTTAATGTTGTACAGCTCAAAAGGCAATTATATGTCACCATAAATTCACTATTTCCTTTTCATTATCTTATTGAATATATGTCTTACTTGAAAAGAAATCACATCAAGACACACGAAATAGTTGATTATATATTATCAGGCATATTAGCAAAAGGCATACAGTAGTTATATGGTCCGAAAACAATGCGAACGCATTTTACCCAATTCTGAGTACAATCTTCTTTCGTAACAATTAGTCAACTTATTTGAATTCATGCAACAATAGACAATGTATCACGCGATATTGGAAATGTATACACATACATGTACATAATAAGTAGCATAATCCTCTTCACTATATACATGTATTAATATTTTCGAGCGATTTTACCTGCTTGGACAATAAAGAGCACGGGGATTTCACCTGAGTGAATGAAATCAAAGATTCCCGTTAACAAAAGTATAGAAACGTTTTACACTCAAAATTATCTCCTAGGGCGTAGCTCTAGCAAATGCCAGGCCCTTAAAATGATGTCTGAATTTTATAAGGCGTAGGCTTGTGATACAAAATAAAGTTTGAATTGTTTTTCTCCCCATCTTTTCTCGAGTCAACATTGTAAGCATTTTCAGTTATGCTGGTAAGAAATGGTAGAATTTGTGGGGATAGCTTCCGTTGCTTCTTAAAATAAAATAATATCCGGCTACACCCCTGCGAATCAGATGGTGCGTATCATCCTAACCTGTATATAAAGAGAATTAGACCACGAGCCGGCGGAGTTAGTTCGAGTTAGATTTCTGAGAGTTTATTTATTATTAGAATGGCAGCTTGTTTTTCGTCGTCGTCGTCGTCGTCGTCGTCGTCGTCGTCGTCATCATCATCTTCATCATCATCATCTTCAACACCACCAACTGCAGCGTCGTCAGCAGAGCCGATGTCTTTTGTAGAGGGATGGGGCTGGGAGCCGGGAACAGACGTCCGTGAGGTCCCTTGTCTGGTCAAGGACTCGCGGACAGGGGTTCAGAGGTATGTGTTCGTAGGGATTCACATTTACGAAATTCATTGTTTTCTGTGAACTAAAACAAAAGTATCAAAATGGTGCAATTGAATTGAAGTATTTAATTGATAAAATGAATGTTTTGAAAATTGAAAATGAGTATAAATGAGTGTGTTCTAAAAGATACTGCCTCGTGTTCTATGACGAAAACAGAATTGTTTGAACAATTCAAAGTGCCTGTAAAAATATCAGAAGTTTGTTGTTGTTGTTTCTAGCAGTTTAACAGTGTACAAATTCAATTACACGAAAACTCGATCAGTGCCCACGTGACCGGGATTGTCTTATGGTCACCCAAAACGGGCAAAGTGTGCACTCTTGTTCTTGATAAGCAAACACCGACTCAAGATCATACTGGCTCATACTCTGGACTGTTTCACGCACTCGGGATATAATTAAAGTATATAGTGTTTAAGCTTTATATCATACATAAAGACTGGTTTTCAATATAAATCCGAACAAGATTCAAATCAGGAACACCTGTTAAATTACGTGTTGTTTGCGGTGATTGATACTTTGATCTAGAATAATACCAACACTTGCTCATTGACACAATTGTATTGCCTTAGTAACACATATTTTCTTTCTTTGAGTATTTTTTCTAAACCTGCCATCCATTTTTCTTATGTATACCGTGACGCTTAAAGATCAAATTGTTGCATGTGGAAGGAGAAACACCATAAAGCGCGCGCGCAGTTAATATGGGGCCTCGAAAATATTTTGATCTTCATTCAAGGGTTTAATAAATAGAAAACCTTTATTGAGTTTGCAACTCAAATCATTTTTTTCTTTTCATTCGGTATGACATAACAGACAATACATTTGTTTTGAATAGCTATTCCCGACCGACTACACCTTTAGGGAATTGCCCCTTTTGAAATACAGAAAAAACATCTTTGTTGATAGAACTAATGTTTTAAATTTTGGAATCGCGTGTTTTGAAAAAACATTTGACTGCTAATGCAAAAAAAAAAAGTTAACACATACATATCAACCAAACTCATGTACATATACATGTATTTTGAACATTCGGAACTCCTCGGTCGTATACAAGTTTGCGATGGAAAATGACCGAGAGGTAACGAATGGGTTTTTGGCAAGTATTTTGCATTCATTTAGCCTTCAAGTCAATTCAAAATCTAGCACTCATCTTTTTTTTCCTCGTAGCACATTTTTTTAAATGTACTTCACGGTAAAATCTAAGAAGCCTTTCTTAGCACGAATATAGAATGATGGTTTACTGTCCACAACATGACATTTTAAGCAAAAGATTTATAAAATGTGAATATGTTCTTCAGTGACAAATGTTGTCACATTAATCTTTTACTGAAATATAAAACTCCCCTAACAAAAACTACACATAAAAATGTCAAAAAAACTACAATGTTGTTTTTTTAACATTATTTTATGCCAGAAACAGTTTGCTTCTGAACTCTGTGGTTTAACACATTTATAAATATTAAAAAAAATGTTGACCGGTAGCCGTACCACCAGGCTGTTTGCATTCGTTAGCAATTCTTTTTTGTAATTCGATGGTGTATTTTTCGTATTCTTATGTGTACAAGACGGCTGTTTTCATTGAAAATCTTGTTTAAATACATTGCGGCGTGTAGTGGTGACATGATATCTTCTAGATGCAATTAGTACGTGTAAATTGCAGGATCTATTTGAGTAAAAATATTCGGAGCTCCTCTGCGATTTCATTTTTGATAAAAAAAATGGTCATACGGAAGTCCTCGACGTTGTTTTTAATAAAATGGCCGAGGAGTTCCGAATGACCTTATTTGTTGACGATTGCTGGTGAATGAGTTCTACCGGAAGTTATTGCGGCTAGTTGGGGCCGAGACGAAGACGAAGACGACGTTATTATAACAAATGATACTGGTACCATGTGCAATTCATATATTAAGGCATCGGTGACGTACCTGTTTAAAACGGCTTTTTTTGTTTAAATATCATGTTGGTAGTCTTATATATTAAAGTCTATTTACTTTCGAGCACCATTGTAATAGCGAAAGGTGACAAAATGTTCGAATAACGTGAATATGAAATTGATACGGTGACTTACGCAATAGGTCTTGTTAAAGCTGCGGGAATGATGCCTGTTTAGGTAACTTCTTTAATATTTGGATATTCATTTTGTTCTCTACTGTACTGGTTGAGAAGCAGTTTCTGACAGTTTTTGTATGTTTTTATTGAATTATTTATACGTGTTTAAATACCTACTAAAATTGTTCACAAATTAGATAACTACAGCTTAAGCTGCTATTGTCGATATATTTTTCACATTTGTGACATCACATATAGTGTATCTAAGCAAACAGGGTGCTGTTCTGATTAGCTTGTGGTGAGAAGCAGTTTCCGACAAATCGGATGCGGTGCAGATTTAAGGTGCCTATTGTGTGTTTTTTATCTGTTTATTTAATATACTAAATTTAAGACTGTAATGAGATAAATATTATTTAATTTTTCAGCATTAACAAAAAATTTAAACCTAAATTTACGACAGTCAATTCATACTCGAAATCAGGCAGACACTGAATCTCAATGATATTTTGATTCATTTCTGATAGAAACTTGTGTTTGTATACATTTAAGTGAATGTGGTTGCAAAACAAGCATGACACCAGTGTTCACAAATATGTACATAATGATCATTGTTTGTATGAGTCAATTTAGGAAAACCTTGTAGCTATTTATAGATATGCAAAAAAGGTTCACACGCATGCGCAATACGCTGCAAGTGCAGATCCCCCACTTGCAAATTTGTGTACAAAATGAAAAATAAACATTAAACATTAAATAATAATTAAAGTTACTTATGTGTCTTGGTAAGAATTTCAACTTTTGATTGCCTAGTTACCATATAGTTGAATTGCAGTACCTTCTATATGAAGATCTAAAGAAAGTACGCGAAAAAGTGATTTGTCGGAAACTGCTCTCCGTCGGAAACTGCTTCTCAACCAGTAAATGCCACAAGCCGACTATTTCATATCAATGTAAAAAATATTCTTGAACTGTAACTCCTTAATACTAAACACTTAACTGTTGAATTTAAAAACAAGTTACACTTTAATTATTTTTGCCAATACCTTTAACTTATTACACAAGTTTTTAATGAAACAAAAATAATTGGTTTAATCTAGACCTGGGAGTAAGATAATTAGATGTATTATTGGTCGCAGTTAAGACAGATCTGTGAACCTTTGGCAATGACAGGGAGGTAGATTTAGGGCTTAAAAGTGGTAGTTTAGGTTCAAAAGCAGTAGAATTTCTAATTCCTTTATTTTTCAGTCAAAACCAATGATGTAAACAAACTTGATATTTGTTACTATTTTTATATTTTCGGAAAATACGCATAAAATATGTCATGCTTAAGAGACTTGTCATATGTTAATGATATTGATTGAGAAACAGACAGATAAAACCCCATACTTCTAAAAAGAAGTTTATATCCAGAACAGCTGCGAAAACGGGTCGGAGTGTAAGTGCAGACGACTGCAGAATTGTGTATGTCAATTTTCCCGCCAAATTGTCTTAAAATTTTATACACTAGATAATTAATAACACCTTGGAAATGTTTTCTTTAGTATTTTAACAGTTTTATAATAATTATCTTTGATATTTGCAAAAATGCTGATTAGTATGAAGCCAATTAACAAGGAATGCTGATAAGTGGTCTTTTGTACCATACTGGTAACCTAGCAACGATCTCGGCAGAAGTGTGAACTGAATCAACAAGTTGCTTATTGCACTATGTTTTTTAACGTGACAGATTTATATGGTATGTTAGCATGGTTGATAGAATTTTGAAGGTTTTAAAATAAGATTTCATGCCAATTTCATATAATTTTGAGTTTTTTTTAAAAGCTCAAAAATCAGTAGATTTCAATGGGAAAGCGGTATGGCATTAGAAGGGTCTCAAAAGCAATATAGTTTTCCTACCGCCTGAAGAGTTCACATGTCTGATTTAGATCAACTTCTGTCAATAAAGCGTCGCCATTTTGAAATCGTCTAGCAGGTGCCCATTATCTTAATGCTCAATATGCTTTACGTGAAACACCTGGGCTTTATCAGGCCATTTTGGGAAAAGACCTCAGACATTTTGCATAAATTTGCATGTCAGGAAATTTGTCCAAATTTGGAAATTTTACTTTAAAAACAAGCTTTTCCATCCTGCAAATGGGGAAATCATTAAATGTTTGCTCTTTCATACAGCTGAAACAATAATTTCTGAAATGATATCTCCTTGAATATCAATCATATTTAGTCTTGCTAATTTCTGAGAGGCTTCCAAGGGGATTTTGGTTTGAATTTAGAGGAATTGATGTTTAACCAGTTTTTTATTTTTATTTTAGGCAGATAATGGGGAAGTCAGAAAGTATTGCATGTAAGATCAATCCTTGGGATGTAAATATTGATTACAATAAATCATGACAGACATTTCATACTGATCTCTGAATGGGATGAAGATCAATAATTTCTGAAATGATATTCCCAAATCTTTTATTTTTTATTCAAATTTATATTACAGTAATATGTTGTGCAGGAGAACATCAATATGTACATTTCTTGAAGAAAATGATAATTGATTAGGTGGATATTCGCAACTTATTAGCTATACATTTATCAAAAAAGAATTGATTAGGTGGATATTCGCAACTTATTAGCTATACATTTATCAAAAAAGGGCATTTGAGCATTTCACAATAAATTTTTCATAATCATTGGATAACAAAATAATATAAAAAATATGAAATATGTAGAACATAGTTTATCATAGTTTGTTCTGTGTTTTTTTATATAAGAAAAGAGGATTTTGAACACAAAAAAAGGGGATTTGGGCAGGTGATGATGAAGACTGATTAATATTAGAACGGATGTAAAACCATTTATTATCATGCTCGTGCTTCATTTTATCAATTATCAAGGCAATTTCTTTCTCTATATTATGTCTAATTATCATGTATTTATATACTGAGTGAATTGAGGCGCTGTTTTTCTATACTTTGAACCAAAGATGTAGAATTTCATCAGCACATTTATTAAGAAATTAGTAATCACTGTGTGTTTTTCATTGCTGACTTTTCCGAAGCTGATATTTTTTAGTAATGTTAAATTTATATTAATATGATTATCTTTTAAGAATTGGTTTTATCTACTCAATAGCAGTTGTATTTTTGGGCACTCCCAGAAAAGATGTTCCAGTGTTTCAATATTGAATTGACAAAAGTCACACAATCTTTGTTCATTTATTTTACATTTATAAAGGAATTCATTACAAGGAACGATTCTCTGTAAATATTTATATTGAAAACTTCTTATGTTTGTGTCATTGGAACATCTGTATGTGATCATATTTATATTTTCCCACTCTTTATCTGTTATTTCATTTAAACCTAGTTTTTGTACCCACTTCTGTTTAATTAATATACATGTGTCAGTTGATGGGATAGTCTTTGCATATAGAAACTTATGAGGTATTTTACAACACTTAAATTTGTACAATATTGATTTTGAGTCATTGGTAGGGATTTGATAATTGTCTGTAGATAAGTATATATCTTTATTTCATTTGGAATGCTATGTATTAGGGACAAATATTTTAGATAGTCGTGTTGATTTACTTGATATTTTGATTGAAATGTTTCAAAATCATACCATGTTTTTGACTGAAAATCAGATAGTTGCCATATAAATTTTATCCCTATTTCATACCAAGCTTCATAAAACAGGCTTTCGTTATTAAGTTTAATGGACTCGTTATTCCAGATTATGACATTTCTTTCTATATAAGACTCCTGATCAGTTTTTGTAATTTGCTTCCATGCATTTAATATATCGAATAAAAAATATCCCCAAAACTTAACATAATTTATAAGGATGTTGAACGAACCAGCTCATGTAAAAAGACTTTCATAAAAAAGTTTTTTTTAATTGGGATTTTTCTGAAGATTGGGAAAAAGATTACATTACTTGCTTTGAGAATGGTCCAATAGTCAGACCTGTGGTTATTTGAGTAAAGGCCTGGAAACCTATCCAAAATTCAGTATAAATATGTTGGCTTAATTAATTGTCAGTATTTAAAATATGCCAAGTCAATTATCTATGTGTAAAGTTGAGCTTTTAGATGTTTTCAAAAGATTTGAGATTTGAGCTGATAATCTGTACAAGTAATATAGCAAAATAGACCTTGAGACTGATATGTCTGAATAAAAAAAAAATCTGTTCTGTTTCTGTGATCAGAGTAAAGTCATTTGAGTTAACTTAAATCAATGTCAGGTTCTGCATTATGTTTGGTGAATTAAATCATCAATGCTCAATTTGAAGAAAGTCGCAATGAAATAAAATTCTGCAGTTACTACTTTTAGATTATAGAAACATTGCACGCTAGTTCACCATCATGTCCCCAACCTGTACACAGGAGGAGGTCACTGTATCAAGCATTTTTACAGAATTATGCCCCTTTTTAGACTTATAATTTATGTTAATGTTTGCATACCACCTCAAATATTTTTCCATTAAATTAATGTTAATATCTCAGCACAATCATCATGATTTGCATTGACACCTTATCTAACAGTGATCCATGATGTTTTGTCAAAACTTTTCAATCCATACACTGAAAAGTGGAGGAATAGTCAAGCGCCCTGTCTCTGTGACTGTGACAGCTCTTGTTCTTTCAATGTCTAAGTCCTAAACTAGTTGTTAGAGGAATACTGGATTCTGACATTTATTTCTGTAAAGCTAATGGAATGAAGATTCATACAGTATTTACGATAGGGGTGTCTATTGGTATGTGACGAAATTTGATAAATCTGCTCAATATTTGGACAAGACCAAATTTGCATCGAGGTTGAAGTTTTTTAACTTATTTAAAAAATATTTTGTCATGAATAAATTGTTGTTTTTTTTAAAAAAGACACTTTCATGGGGTCTTAAATTTCTGGACTTCATTTCATTCAATAAAAGAAAAAAATCCTAGCCCTGGAGTTCTAGGTACAAAAACGTTTTGAAATACTAAATATCAATCATATGTTAAGATAATTATGCTCACTTCCCACTTAGGACACTCGGGTTCGATTCTTGGTCTGAAAGCATAACTTAAGATTGGTAAATTATCAAAGGTGGAAAAATGATCACTGATGAGTGCTGCAGGTTATGTTGAGGCACAGCAGGCACCTTTTGTGTTTCTCTCATATGTTTCTGTAGAGGAATTGTTGCCATATTTGGCCGATTCTTTACTATGACGTGATGAGAAAATCCACTTGTTTCATTAAGGACCAATAAAGTCAAATTCAAATTGAAATGATGTTCTTTTTTCATTGACCAGTAGATGACCCATAATGATATTAGGGATAATTGTGTCAAGGGTCCAGGTCAGTGACCCTGATAGCAAAAGGCTGTTTGATAACTTGACAATGCCTGCACCAATGGCCCTCAAACTTTGCGTTCAGATTGGGGGAAACCAGTATTTGGTTTTTGCTAGTTGAAGTTGAAATGCTACAGTATAATTGTTAAGTTATCTGGTCATTTTCTAATCTAGTCAGTTACTATGTACAGTACCTTTATTAAATACAAACTGTCCTTGTAATTGAACCTTAATGGATTGGTTCTAAACTTCTCATATTAATTTTGTGATTTAAAAGTGAAATTTAGCTCACCTTTGCCGTAGACTGAGGGTGAGCTTTTAGGAATGATGATTGTCCGTCGTCTGTCATACGTCCACACTTAGTTTGTAAACACTCTAGGGGTCACATTTTACCTGAATTGTCACGAAACTTGGTCAGGACGTTTGTCCCAGTAATTACTCGAACAAGTATGAATATGGGATATCTGGGGTCAAAAACTAGGTCACATCGCCCTAATAATAAATATGAACAAACCGTGTTAACACTCTAGATGTTATTTCAGCCCAAATATAGTGAAAATATGTCAGAAAGTTTGTTTTAATGATTTCTAGCTCAAGTTTGAATATGGGTCATCTGGGGTCAAAAATTAGGTCACAGAGCTTAAATATGGAAAAACCTTGTTTACACTCTAAAAGTACCATTTTCAGCCCAAATATCTTGGAAATTTGTCAGAAAGGTTGTTGCAATATTTTCTAGCTCAAGTTTGAATATTGGTCATCTGGGGTCAAAAACTAGGTCACAGAGCTTAAATAAGGAAAAAACTTATTAATACTCTTGAGGTATCATTTTCAGCCCAAATATCCTGGAAATTCGTCAGAAAGGTTGTTTCAATGTTTATAGCTCAAATTCAAATATGGGTCATCTGGGGTCAAAAACTAGGTCACAGAGCCTAAATAAGGAAAAAACTTATTAATACTCTTGAGGTATCATTTTCAGCCCAAATATCCAGGAAATTTGTCAGAAAGGTTGTTTCGATGATTTCTAGTTAAGTTTGAGTATGGTCAATCTGGGGTCAAAAACTTAGTCACAGTTCCCCAAATTGGTCAAAAACTAAGTCACAGAGCCCAAATTGGAAATACCTTGTTAAACACTCTAGAGGTTACATTTTCTTACATCAGAGAAGCCAAATCCCTGTTATTGCCCATTAATTATCAACAAGTCTATAGCACAAAGTTTTACTGAGTTGAGTGATATAGGGCCATCTTGGCCCTCTTGTTTAAAAATGAAATTTATATCTTTCTTTGTTTTTATTTTACACAAGTGACATGTATACAATACAAAATAAAATTATATAAGTTAAACCATAGAGCAAGTGGTCTCATGTTATGTAATAGTAACTTGTAAACGCTAAAGGATAGTTGCGTTCTGGATAAATAATGTTATCTAGCAAAGAAATGTACCGGGTACACACAATATTGTAAGGGAACATTGGTGCTTAAAACTGGTGCATGTACTGTATCTTTATGCCTTAAGTATGATGACCAAGGATAATTAAATAATGATCAAATTGATTAATAATCAATTATATATATAGGTTTCATTAACTGATTATCGATTTTTCTGTCTGATTCCAAACACTAGTATATGACCCCTATGGATTTTGAGGTCATAGAGTCAAAGGCCAAGATCACAATTGTATGAATATAGGTGAACAAAGTTAAATGTAGTTCCTATTTACTTGTTTCCTGCTGCTTCAAGAATATAAATTTATCTGCAAATATCAGTCATCATTTGAACATCATTAAAAACTGTACCTACTATCCCCACACTTTCGAATGGTCATAATCTTAAAGCGACTGTCTCACAGATGATAAAATAGTGAAAAAAATTAAAAATTGTCGAATAAACTTGGCATCGATGTGTTCAATGAATTGAAACTTACTAATTGAAGTACCACATAGTTTACAATTTATTTAAGTTTAGCAGTTATTTCGTATTTTTCCATTAAAAGATTACTAGTTATGTCTACCATGTAGAATTCATTCCTACGCGTGATTGGCTAGTCGGTGTTATCATGTGATATAACCGAGGTAGGTTTATAGCTTAATTATGTCACCTATTGTGTGTAAGCCTTTTAGATAGCTCAGTAAGGAAGACGCTGGCCTTCAATTTTGGCGACGCACGTTCGAACCCGGTCTCCGACACAATCTCTTTTATTTACATTTTGGTACTTTTATTACAATTATGACATCAAAGCGTAACACATTCTATTAGATAAATGCCCTGAGATTCGTTACAGAAAAAATAATTTTGGGTGCAAATCTGTGACACAGTCCCTTTAAGACTGCTCAAAGGCAATAAATGTCTGACAAATTAGTTGTCATTCCAGTGAATGCATATAAATTTCATTCATTTGTGCACTTTTTCCTGATGAAATTGCTCTTAAATTATTGCGCATATAAGGCCATACCACCCGTTGAGAAACTACAACAATAACACATGTAATCTTTTATTACAAATCAGTGTGTATGCTTAATTTCAAGGGTAAAAAAGACAACATTTGGTCATACATTTATATTATTGCTTGCCACTGTAGCTTATTATATTTACTTGAAACTTCAGTAATTTTTCAGAAGAATATTTGTTTGTGTATTTTCAGGGTAACAAAGATAAGAGTTACAAGAGAGATCGTCGAGGTTGGCATTGTAAGTTGAATTTGGTAGTATGATATGGTATAGTTTAAGAATTCAATGATATTGGATTTATTAATGTACGAAGTGTTTATTATGCTTTATTATATCAATTTGGCATTGACAAAAGTACTACCAGTCTGCATGCCAACAAAATTGAGTGACATACATGTAGTAAATTGAAATAGTTCTAATAGTAATAGTTCTTTTCTCGGCATGAAATGTTTCTCTACATGACTTGGCCCATGTTTTTTTTTTGTTAAAAGCTGAGCTATGAGTGGCTTAATCAAAGTTTTGTGGTTATGCATGTTAGGAATAGAATGGACATTTAAGCAGACCACAAAAACAGCAGCTTTACATTGTAACAGATCGTATTGTAACAGAATTGTATCGTTGTATATTGCAGTCTCAGAACAAATGACTTTACATTGTAAGAACGGTGGAACTGATTTTTTTAGTAAACTTGTTCAGTCTTTTTCATATTCATGTTTGTCCTTTTTTCAGCCTGAAATGAGGTTCACCCTAGAGGAGGAGAACGATCCAACATTTCTCTATACATTTATTTGCCGGGAGAGAGACTTTATTCAGTACGTGATTCTTTTAGTGATTCTTCCACAATTATCTTCTTTTTCTGTATGTTGCAGTGAACTTACTAATTGGTGGGTACTTTAAAAGTAAAAAAGTAGTTAAGCTCAAAAAATTGCACCCACTTTCAATTATGCCAACATGTGATGTCTCTGAAGAAAACTACAGAATACACAGATCTGTTTTGCTCATAAAATCTAAGAAAGCAGACAGAAATAGTGTACTAGTGCTTGGCATCAAATGGTTAAAACAAGATTCAGTATATAATCTAGAATTTTTGATCAAGCCAATTATGCAATTCACTAGTGCAAGGCTTGTGGGCTTGTGCTTATTTTACCACAGGTATAGTGGATGTGTTTAAAGAGATAACCATTTGAGCGTTCAGTAAAAAGGGAGACTTTTATTGGTCAAAACAGATCATTCTCTTGAGATGCATGAATGATATAACAAGTCCTTCTAGCACAGTCTGAAAATATATCATTTTGTTGTTGTTGATCACACACAATAGTGACTTGACTCAATGTATGATAATTTAGTTATGTGGATTATCATGTTGACAAAAAGCATTAACTGACAAACCTTTTACATAATGATTTAAACTGGACCAACATACTTTGTACCAGATTTTGGCAATTTGTCATCCAAAACCTCATGATAAAATCTGAAGAAAATAAATAAGAACTACATACGAGTACTGTCCATGTACTTATAATAATAAGTGACATGTATCTTTCCATACTGTGTTCAGTCATAAAACATCAGTACATTTATCAAATCTGACATTCTGCTGTGGAAAGACGCAAGTACCTAGTAATAGATCTTTCACAAAAGATATTTTACAGTTTTCTTTTATTGCAGATTGTGCAAAAACCACAACCTCCATGTTGGAGATTCGGAAAACTTGTGTGAGGGTATTCTCGATTGCCTTCGGGAGGTGAAGCAGTCAGGGTGAGAAATTAACTGCATTGTAAAATATCTGTGTATTCATTCTTGCTTGTGAAGAACGGCAGATACACTTTGATTACTTTGTTGAGTCCGGTCGGCTTCACACTTTTGGATGATAAGGTGTTACATCAACTTGGTTTGGTCAGTGGTTTGTAACCATTGGACTCCAATTGGATATTGAGCACAAACTGATATATGAGGTTCAGAAATGATATATATGAGGTTCAGAAATTATATATATGAGGTTCAGAAATGAGGTGTATTGACTGATTTTCAATGAAATGATGTGGAGTTGGAGTGGTTATGCATGTAAAATGAACTCTGGCCTAGCTTAAAATCAAATCCATTCAAGCCATCAAATGAAACTTATACACATGTCCCAGGGGTAATATGTATGTAAAAGTAATAGAATTTTACTCCCTGATTAACAAAGTGTATATTGGAGTCACTCAGTGGACGATCCGTCTGTTGCAATTTTCCTTGTCCAGGGCCTTTTAAAAGGAAGTTCAGTGTACAAAAACTAAAACTTGTCATCAAACCAGCCTATCTTCCTACCCAATGTGATTCTTAACAAAACAATAATCTCTGAGGGATGGTCTTATTTTAAAGATTCAGGTGACATTTCTGTGTCCAGGTGGAATTTAGGGCCATGTTTCACTCCTGTGATAGCTCTTTTCCCTTAAGTTACAAACAACCAGCTTTTGCATTTTACATGCATATAAGTTTATTACTGAAATATTTGCAACATTTTCACCCTTTAGTTGCACAAACTGTGAGTACATGATAGTACCTTGATATAAGATTTAAACTGCTTTTCGTCATGTGTGGCGGATCCGTGGTCCGGAGGGACGTTAAATGGGGGCCCCGTGTGACAGTGTATACACTGGTGCACGTAAAAGAACCAGGGTAACCCTAACCAGGGTTACATTCTGTCTGTGCAATATGCTCCACAAACCTAAAATGACTTAAAATCTTAATGGAGCACTCGCGGAATGGGCAAGGCCGGGGCGAGTATAAATAAGCTGACACACCCACCTCGTCATAAAATGAAATTTTTCTGTCAAATTTCTATATAATATGAAACAAAATGCCTGAAATAAATGTCAAAGAGATTTTATGTGGTTAAAATATTTCTGACCTTAAAAATGCGGGGGTTCTTGAAATATGGGTATTTGACACAAGATCCCCTGACAGAAAAGCCTCCTTATTTGTATTTGTGTTGGAATATTATTAAACTGTTTTTAAATGTATTTCAGGCTCAGGGTTCGTCCCATACAATTTGAACTTATGAAGACGGTGGCCCACCTGAAGTTACCACATCTTCAGATCAGATGGAGACCGGCATGTAAGACCAGAGTCACACAACACAACAAGGTACATGTAAAGTCTTATTGGGCTATTTTTGTCAATGATAACTTATTACAAGCACATTTCAACTACTGAGAATGCTGGATTTCAACTTTTATCTTTTTACAACAATTTTAAGATATAATAATGTTTATAAAGGTCATTTCATAATGGCCCCGTTATTTGTCATAATATCACCTCACATGGAAACATTGTACATTATTGATTTTGTTCCATCAGTTTTTAATTAATTTTCATTTTGTTCAATTTTCAGTAAGCTTATAGAATTTTCAGTCTTTGTTATGACACAAGTTTAACCTATTTATAAAATCCTGCCTTTGTACCATCAGATGCGACAAGAGGAGAAGGAGGCATTGAGGAAGAAGTTGGAGCGAAAATGCCGTGAACAGAGAGTGGAAGTGAGTAAATGGTACATTATGTATAAAGGGATTCACCTTTACCTTGACTATAATAACAAATATAATGACAGCTTTATACTTGTATTACTGTCAACAAAGTGTTGAGCGTTGGCGACACACCCAGGTTAAGGTTAGGCATGGAAGCCCCTGAGGTCATTATAACAACAGGGTGCTTGTGAAGACACTAACAACTTATCTTGATCTATTTAACTTGGCCAAAGGATGGGCCAGTCATCTCATTTTTTCAAACATTACTGATTGTTAACAATATCATATTGTAATTGTAAGAGTTGTAAAACTATATATATTTTTTCAGATTCAGACCATGGCAGAGATGAGGGCGGAGAATGAACGCATGAGAGCTGAGATTGCAGAATTGAGGGAGGAAGTCAGGTCTCTTAAAGAAGGGGCCAATGCGTGTACAGCCCCTTCAACTGTAATGGCAGATCAGAGCAGGGTAAGATGACTTCTAATGATATTTATTAACACTTTATAGATAATCTGTTTTAATTGTTTTAGTTTACATATGAAAGAAAAATGTCTCTTCCAAAAATTTAATAATCACCTTTAAGACATTTAAGACATAATTTTAAGGATATGACTGCCTAAGTTAAAACTTCTTTAACTGTCCCATTAATCTTATCTTTCCTTATTTCAGATCCCAAGGCCAATGGCTCCTGCCCCTGCCACTGCCCACAGGAGCCTTTTTGCAGCTGTGGGCAGAACGAGACCTGGCTTCGCTGCGGGAAGAGTTACTACAGCAACAACAACTGTGCGCAGGACAGAACCAACAACTGCGCGCAGTAAGTCAACTTCTTCCCGCAGCACGGCAGCACCTGCAGGCAGTACAACACGAACTGCAACACGAACTACAACATCAGCCTGCAGCTCTGCTGCCACTGCCCCCAGCACATCAGCTGGTGGGCAGACAGCTGCCCCCAGCACAGCATCAGCTGGTGGGCAGACGGTCGAGGGTGGGGCAGCTCGAGGTCGGGGAAAAGTTTGTAAGTACACACCATCTTTATAGTATACTAAATTACCTTTAATGCAGGGAAAATATTTTCAATATAACAAAAGTAAAAATTGAAATTAATGACAGCACTTTTCAGTATATTTAAAATGTAACATCATATTGAATTCAACTTGCACTCTTATCCAGTCTCTAGACAAGATCCGTAATTATGTGAGGTCCCTATTTGATTATCTTATAGTTTCATGTTGAATGGCACCTTAAATAGTTAAACAAAACATGAGCACTGGAAATAAGATGGGTGAGCTTCAAGTAGTGATGGGTTTTATTTTAATTTTTTATCTGTCTATGTGTTGTTCACATTTAACTTCTAAGTAACTCTCTGATATGTCCTTTTTTAAACACCTCCTCTTACTCTGTTTTTATATATTTTCAGCATCAAAACGAAAACGTCATGATGACGATGGGGGGCAGGCAAAGAAGAAAGCAGCTTGGAGGTGAAAATAGAAAATGCCTGCCCCTCCCCCACCCCTCGACCAAACTCCCTCTTCTGCATCTCAGCCAACATAACCTGCTCAGCTTCGTTTTACATCGTTCTTCTAAATCGCTAATATCTCGCCCAACATATCATCTCAACATCGCTCCACACTTCTCCACCTTCTACCACATCAGCATCGGTTGTCATACGAACATTACAGTGCTCTACAATGGTTAGAGCTGTGTTGTGTCATGCCGGTCTCCTTGGGCCACCGTCGAACAACGCCCTGATTGTGAACATCTCAAAAGGACATTCCCACGAACAAAAACTGACGATTTTTATAAGTGAATGTGTTAATATTTTTTGGGGTTATATACAGGTTTGCCTTTTGAAAAATTACAATTCTATTTCATTCCAACAGTGATTTTTTTACTGGAAAAGATTGTTCATAGCCTTGTGTCGATTTTGTTATTTTGCAAAAACTTTAACCTTTACTGAAATACCGTTGATACATTCTAATGAAACTTGGTAGACATGTTGCCAGAATCATGTTGCCAGCAAGATAGAACTCTTTATGGTATGATTTTCATATTTTATAGTCTTATTTTACATCAGTTCTATTCCGGTAGTATTTTTTTCTGAAATTCAGTCAGGGTTATTATTCAAGCATTTAAAGTTGACCACTTACATCTACCAATTAATTATTTTACTATGGTCAAGTGCCATATTTGATGAAGTTTTATACATACAAGCTGTGTATGGTTTGTACAGTTTCGTCATTTATACTGGATTCACTCTTTTAACGTTGTTTGGTCATTGAACAATTTAATATATTTATAGTTATATATCCATTTGTACATCTATATGTCCATTCTATTTTAATTCTATTTTAGCCTTAGTCCTTGACCTGCCCCACTTGTCCTTGAAATAAGGGGCCCCTGTATTCCTACCTTATATCCAAACAATTTGTCCTGGCCTACTGTCCCACCATTTTCCATCTCACCCTTTATCCTGCCCAACACATGCCTTTCCCAAATCCTGGCCCAATTCCTGACCTGCTGTCCACTGTCAACCTTCTTTTCTACACTTAAGGGCCGGCCCAAATCATACCATCTTCTCTGATGGACATAGATGTACAAATAGATTGAAGTATGTAATATATCAAAAATCTAGTACTGCAGGAAAGGGAAAAATTCACCTGCTTAGTTGTCATAAATTTACAAGATCTTGCTATTTGAAAATTTTAAAGCATTCAATAAGACTTGTTTTATATTTTACTTCTAAAAGAAAGCTTTAACTTAAGAACATGAAAAATAGTTGGAATTTATTTTTGGCTGTCAGAATATAATATTAAGAAACCTTTAACGAGTCGGCATTGACACAACTGATTTTTTGTTGGTCATCTTACCTGAACAGTATGCTTCTTTTGAATGGCATACGTCGGTATTATTTTAGTATTCACTTGAAATTAAGAAACCAATTTAAAAAATAATCATTTATTTGACCTGGTTTTTCTATATATATATAACCTACCTGGAACTGAGCTTATTCCCAGCAGAAATATTATTATGTAAGTTACCATACAGCAGAATTATCAGAAAAAGGAAAATTGTATGAACCATGTTTTTGTTCACAAGGTATATAGTAGAAAGGCAAGCCTATTAACCATTTACGAGAGCATTATACACAATAGTCGATGTTCGTTGGGAATGAACGTTTCAATACTGTATTATCACTGATTGCATTCAGTGAACTTGTTGTGAGGGAATGTTGCAATCGTTCTTTTGATTTGTTCTGCTTTTGTGCAGTTTTATTTATTTTTTCGGTATGCTGACGACTTGCAGTTGGTGGTGTTAAAGGTGATGATGATGAGGATGATGATGATGATTGGAGGATGTATATAGTTTTTTTTAATATTTTGTTACGTTCTAGTAACTTTTATAAAAAAATAAAACCAAATAAAAAATATTTTTGTGCAACCTGTTATGTATGTTTATTTGTTTCATTTATTTTGAAGCATTTATTTGTTTTATATTGTACAAAAAGGTGTAATTAATTGGTAAAACAAACAAAAAACATATTCAAAATAACTTCAAAAGCAGTTTTATATATATATATATTATTTTATTCTGAACATTTTTTTTGTTTTTGCATTGAATTATAATTATGGTCATTATTTTAGACCCTTTTGTGTTTTACCAAATACTTAGACCTTTTTGTGTTTTACTTACATAAAAAAATACAAAAAAAATATTAAAACTTAAAAATTCAAAAAAAGTCTTGTTTGAATTATGTACATATTTGATTTCAGCAGGACTGTTTCAAAGAAACAAGTCTAGCTATTCTCATAGCCTTGGTGTCGTAATTATTATGTCAAAGCATATAAAATGTTCAAGCTATCAAAATGAAACTTGGTACACATGTGGCAAGCTATATTACACACATGAATAGCAAGGCCATAATTCTGGTTATTGGTGGTGAATTATGCCTCTTTTTACACTGAACAATAGGCGAGTGTTGGCGTCCACTTTGTGGCGCTCTCTATTTTTGTTGGTAATTATCAACGTGTTTGTTTTTGAATGATTCGCAGCATTTCCCTCAGTTAATGTTATTTTCTGTAAAAGTGTTTGTAATGTTGTTCTGACGCTTCTGAAAGCGTATAAATGTAGTTTGTAAACTATTAAAACCATGTAAATGTTGTAGGGTATTTACATTATTGAGTGTTTATGTTCTACTGTTGCTATTACTGTTGTGACTGTATGCATTATTTTGTGTACTGCATGACGATGCTGATTTAGAATTTTGAACACTTATCAATAGTTCTCATTAATTTAGTTGTTGCTGTTACTGCAACTGTTGATTATAAACAATTTATTTAGTTGTTGCTGTTATCGCAACTGTTGATGATAAACCATTTATTTAGTTGTTGTTTGCAACTGTTGATAATAAACCATTTATTTAGTTGTTGCTGTTACTGCAACTGTTGATAATAAACTTTAACCCGTGTTTGTCCTATTTGGTAAAGAGTCCTTCTTTTATTATTGTAGAAGTAATATAATTTATTTGTCAAAGTTATTCAAGGAAAGTTCTATACTTATGCTAAAACTAAAAAGTTTGGAAACCTACTCATTATTAATGTTGACCCAAATTAAAATGCTTTCTCATTCTTGAGTTAAATAATATAGTATAAGATATCTTTTAAACTGAAATGTTTTAGGTTGGAACAAATGTTACTTACCATTGCTCGTTATATTATACTTGTGCAATATGCTTCAATCCTTGTGATATATTTTCCCCGACAATGTTCATATGTACAGCATTTGACTTCAGGAAGCAGCTGATTGAATATGATTGACCTATGTGGTAGACAATTGAGTGAATATATGAAATTCTTGATGATAAAAGTGTTGAATATGATTGACTTATGTGGTAGACAATTGAGTGAATATATGAAATTATTGATGATAAAAGTGTTGAATATGATTTACTTAAGTGTTGAATATGATTGACTTATGTGGTATGACAATTGAGTGAATATATGAAATTATTGATGATAAAAGTGTTGAATATGATTGACTTATGTGGTAGACAATTGAGTGAATATATGAAATTCTTGATGATAAAAGTGTTGAATATGATTGACTTATGTGGTAGACAATTGAGTGAATATATGAAATTCTTGATGATAAAAGTGTTGAATATGATTGACTTATGTGGTATGACAATTGAGTGAATATATGAAATTATTGATGATAAAAGTGTTGAATATGATTTACTTAAGTGTTGAATATGATTGACTTATGTAGTATGACAATTGAGTGAATATACGAAATTCTTGATGATAAAAGTGTTGAATTTGATTTACTTAAGTGTTGAATATGATTGACTTATGTGGTATGACAATTGAGTGAATATATGAAATTATTGATGATAAAAGTGTTGAATTTGATTTACTTAAGTGTTGAATATGATTGACTTATGTGGTATGACAATTGAGTGAATATACGAAATTCTTGATGATTAAAGTGTTGAATATGATTGACTTATGTGGTAGACAATTGAGTGAATATATGAAATTCCTGATGATAAAACGTGTATTTGTGCTAATGTATAGCAAGGTAACTCTTGCTAAAATAATAGTGTAAGAGTTATTTCCCTTTTTGATGAAAAAGAACAGTCAAGCATTGTATTTTTCCCTGTGGTGCTCTTATTTAATCTTTATTCAAACTTATTTAGATAATTAACTGTGTTTTCATTACAACTTAAACAGTTTGGATGAAAATTATTTTCAAAAGCAATATTGAATCTTGAATTTACAAAAAAGTACCATAGTTTTACTTGGCTTATGTTCACATCTGAATAATTCAGATAATTATATTATTACTTGTTTAGGTGCTGTTATGTAGGGTCAGTTTGGCAAACCAGTCTGTGTTATTGTTTTGGCATTTTAATTAAATGGCATTATGTTTTTCAAGCACAATTATCAGATTTTAGTTTGCAATGACAAAAATGGAGCTGTATGAGTGAAATAGTAATTTGAGGAATTTATTTTTTGTATTGACCTTGTTGCTAATTAAAACATTTTGTTTTTAAATAAATCTATTTGTACATCAATCTGTCATTCCTATCCAGACCTGATTCCCAGTCCTGTTCCCTTACTGTGTCTACCTTGTTCTAAAAATCAGGGGCCCCTGATTCTGACCTTATTCTGAAAGAAAATGTCCTGGCCTGATGTCCCGCCTTTGTCCACCCCCCCCCCCCCCCCCCCCACCCCTTTCCCGACCCCTGACCTGCTATCCCCCATTTAACCCACCGCTTTCTCAAGGGCTAGCCCAAGTAACTCCCGACTTCTCGAGGGAGACATAGATGTACAAATAAATATACTGCCTCTTATTATTAATATCTTACAACTAAAGTTAGTTATACAAATTTATTTATGGATATAGTACAACAAAAAGAAGTAATACAAATTTACTTTTGGCTTTTAAAGATTTATAGTTCGGGGCATCCTGATTTGGACGTATTTGCCAAAACATTTTTTATATCCAGATTATAATGACTTTAGTTAATGTTTAATTCATGTATTTATCTTATGCATTTTACTTGCTTGTATAGAAAGTTGTGCATACATCAATCAGAAATTGTATGTTATTTGAAATACTTGTATATCTTTCATACAAGTTTGATTGTTTTGTCATATTTTGTAATACAAATATTTTCACAATTTGCTACACTTATTGTGTACTTAATATTTAATAAATAAATGAATTTTTGGGCTGGTGGCCGCTGAAAAACTTGTTGAATTATGATGTGTGTATTTTAGCCTGGTGGCCGCTGATATACTTTATGACTAATGATGTATATGTTTTTGCCTTATTGCTTTTGATATACTTAATGAATTATGATGTATGTGTTTTTGTCTTACTGCTTTTGATATACTTAATGAATTATGATGTTTGTGTTTTTGCCTTTTGGCTTTTGATATACTTAATGATTTATGATGTTTGTGTTTTTGCCTTTTGGCTTTTGATATACTTAATGATTTATGATATATGTGTTTTTGCCTTATGATCGCCTATACACATACTTAATAATGATGTTTATATTTTGGGCTTATCACAACCACTGATAATGTTAAACCATGTTGTATGTTAAACTAGAAGCAATAAATGTCTTTGTTGTTTTTACCCCATAATAAATATTTGCTTGTCCTTATTTAAAAGTCTGACATCGAAATAAACTCCCTATTTAATAATCCCATCCAACCATTCAGTCAGTGCACAACAATAATTATAGCATATCTGTTTCATTAAAACCTGCGTAGGTTTTGACTTTCAATTGGTTTGATTCATCATGCTAATAGTTGTATTTTCCCTGACTTAAAATTTGGAAAAAGAGTCCATACATGATACTTATACTGTTGTTGAATAAAGACGGAGGAAAAAACTAGAAGTGGATTGCTCTGAACTGATTGTGTTTTTTACTTTGACTGAGCATGAACAATAAGGCCTTTATTCCAGGGTAATAAACAATAGCAATGACAATGGGCCAATGTGATTCCGGGTTATCAAGAAAAAATGTCTGTTCTGTAAAAAAATGTTAGAATTTCATCAAATAATGATGGTATACTATTAAATGGAGTGTGTGTGTGCTCTTAACTCTGGAAAGGAACTTGTTTAAAAACTTTAAAGTTGTATAAAGAAATTAATTTGAACTTGGATAATTATCAACATAAGTCAACGATGTAGATTTCTATAAAATATATAAAACATATCCTTCATTGAACCTATACAATGAATTATATAACATTTTGTGTTTTTGAAGGAAGGCGAAATTCATTAGTTTCAGGAAGCTTACATTTAAGGCACATAGCACTTCCTACAAGTTGAGTGCTGTAAAAGAGGTACTGATCAATCAGTTTACTGATAAAATACTTTTTAATAAAATCTGGTCCATAAATAATGAAACCAAAAAGTAAACGATTTGAGGTAGATTGAAGTATAACCAGAAACCGCTGCAAAGTTGCATTTCTTAACAAATTAAAGCCATTTCTGTTTTAAAGGTAAATTGTACACCACAAAGACAAGGGTTTTTGAAATGCTAACAGTGTTGAGAGTTTAATATGGCAGAAAATGCAACAGCAATCCGTTTCACCATTTCTACAACTGCAGAAGTGTCGGCACTACCATTTCTACTAATGCAGCAGTGTCAGCACTACCATTTCTACTTCTGCAGCAGTGTCTGCACTACCATTTCTACTTCTGCAACAGCGTGACAGTAATGGATACTTCGCATTTAACTACAACCACATTGATTGGTACTACTACTTCTACTACTGCGGCACTGATCATCACTTCTATTAAAGAGACATTGATCAGCACTACTTTTTTTAACTTTGACGACAATGATTTGAACAACTTCCTCCCCCCATGACACTGATCAGCACTACCACTCTTACTACTACGACAACAATGATTGGCACTACTACTGTGGCATTGACTGCCACTTCTACTCCTATGATACTTATAATCGGCAATAGCCCAGTTACTACTATAACAATGATTGGCATTAGATTTACCACTGCGGCATTGATCACCACTTTTTCTCCTGCGATAGGGATCAGCATTGCCACAATCTACTACAACAATGATAGGTACTACTACTTCTACTACTGCGGCATTGATCACCACTTTTTCTCCTGTGATAGGGATCAGCATTGTCACTATCTACTACAACAATGAAAGGTGCTACCACTTCTACTACTACTACTACTACTACTACTGCGGCATTGATCATCACTTCTTCTCCTGCGATAGGGATCGGCATTGCCACTATTTACTACAACAATGATAGGTACTACCACTTCTACTACTACTACTGCGGCATTGATCATCACTTCTCCTGTGAAAGGGATCAGCATTGCCACTATCTACTACAACAATGATAGGTACTACCACTTCTACTACTACTACTACTACTGCGGCATTGATCATCACTTCTCCTGTGAAAGGGATCAGCATTGCCACTATCTACTACAACAATGATAGGTACTACTACTTCTACTACTACTACTACTGCCGCATTGATCACCACTTCTTCTCCTGTGAAAGTGATCAGCATTGCCACTATCTACTACAACAATAATAGGCACTACTACTTCTACTTTTACTACTACTGCGGCATTGATCACCACTTCTTTTCCTAAGACAGTAACATTTGATTGGCATTACTTCTACTACTGCAACACTGATTACAATTTCTCCAGTGGGAGATCAGCACTACCACTATCTACTAAACCATTGATTGGCATTACCTCTTCTACAACTGCGACACTGATTACAATTCTTTTGAGAGAGATCAGCACTTCCACTAGCTACTACACCATTGATTGGCATTACCACTTCTACTACTGCGACACTGATTACAATTCTTCTGAGAGAGATCAGCACTACCACTAGCTACTACACCATTGGTTGGCATTACCACTTCTACTACTGCGACACTGATTACAATTCTTTTAAGAGCGATCAGCACTACCACTAACTACAACAACATTGATTGGCATTACCACTTCTACCACTGCAACACAATGATTACAATTCTTTTGAGAGTGATCAGCACTACCTCTTACTACAACAACATTGATTGGCATTACCACTTCTACTACTGTGGCACTGATTACCATTTCTTCTGGCAGTGATCAGCACTACCACTTATTACAACAACATTGATTGGCATTACCACTCTATTACTGCAACACTGATTACAATTCTTTTGAGAGTGATCAGCACTACCACTAACTACTACACCATTGATTGGCATTACCACTTCTACTACTGCAACACTGATTACAATTCTTTTGAGAGTGATCAGCTTTACCACTAACTACTACACCATTGATTGGCATTACCACTCTACTACTGCAACACTGATTACAATTCTTTTGAGAGTGATCAGCACTACCACTAACTACTACAACATTAGTTGGCATTACCACTTCTACTACTGTGGCACTGAATACCATTTCTTCTGAGAGATCAGCACTACCACTAACTACAACAACATTGATTGGCATTACCACTTCTACTACTGTGACACTGATTACAATTCTTTTGAGAGAGATCAGCACTACCACTAACTACTACACAATTGATTGGCATTACCACTTCTACTACTGCAACACAATGATTACAATTCTTTTGAGAGTGATCAGCACTACCACTAACTACTACACAATTGATTGGCATCACCACTTCTACTACTGCGACACAATGATTACAATTCTTTTGAGAGAGATCAGCACTATCACTCACTACTACAGCATTGGTTGGCATTACCACTTCTACTACTGCGACACTTATTACCATTTCTTCTGAGAGAGATCAGCTGTACCACTAACTACAACAACATTGGTTGGCATTACCACTTCTACTACTGTGGCACTGATTACCATTTCATCTCAGAGATTAGCACTACCACTAACTACTACAACATTGGTTGGCATTACCACTTCTACTACTGTGACACTGATTACAATTCTTTTGAGAGAGATCAGCACTACCACTAAATACTACATCATTGATTGGCATTACCACTTCTACTACTGTGACACTGATTGCCATTTCTTCTGAGAGTGATCAGCACTACCACTTACTACAACAACATTGATTGGCATTACCACTTCTACTACTGCGACACAATGATTATAATTCTTTTGAGAGTGATCAGCACTACCACTAACTACTACAACATTGATTGGCATTACCACTTCTACTACTGCGACACTTATTACCATTTCTTCTTAGAGAGATCAGCACTACCACAAACGACTACAACATTGATTAGCATTACCACTTCTACTACTACGACACTTATTACCATTTCTTCTGAGAGAGATCAGCACTGCCATTAACTACAACAACATAAATATGCATTACCACTTCTACTACTGTGGCACTGATTGCCATTTCTTCTGAGAGAGATCAGCACTACCACTAACTACAACAACATTGATTGACATTACCACTTCTACTACTGTGGCACTGATAACCATTTCTTCTGAGAGATCAGCACTACCACTAACTACAACAACATTGATTGGCATTACCACTTCTACTACTCACTCAATGGCACTGATAACCATTTATTCTGAGTTATCAGCACTACCACTAACTACAACAACATTGATTGGCATTACCACTTCTACTACTGTGGCACTGATAACCATTTCTTCTGAGAGTGATCAGCACTACCACTTTATACAACAACATTGATTGGCATTACCACTTCAACTTCTGATGTCGCAATCAGCAATTCTACATTTTTTCTTGCGATATTAAAAGACAATAACTATATAGACTAGGCACTTGTTTTTTTACTTATGATTTATATAGAACCAACAATACTTAAGAATTAATTTGAAGGAGAATAAGACTGCTATTATACTAGAATGGCAAATGTTGCCATGTCACAATGTGGTCAGTGGTTGTAAACTGCTTCTGTTTGGAAAATTCCTGAATGCAATTGCCTGGTAGTCCTTCAAAATAGAAACAAGAATAAAATATCCATGTACATTTAATCCTTAACTTTTAATGGAAAGTGACTAACAAATAACGATATAATAATTAATGTTGAAAGATCCTTGTCTGTGACTAGGACGCCCTAGGAACGCCTTTTTTGTCCTTTATTTGCTTTTGTTGGCAAATAGAGTTCCGCAAAATATGGCAATTAAAGGTCTTACTCCAAAATAAGATTAACCACAATCATTTCAATTTATCGAAAATGATGAATAATATCAAAAACAATGGTTTTTATGAAGGATTCCATGTTTAATTTTAAATAAAAAGGTGCAGAAAAACTGGTATTTCTTCCTTGTGTATTGACAGCTTTTTGCATGCAAAAGACACTTTTGCTTTGCTAGTGAGAGGGCGAATCACGGGTATGGCAACCAGTTGGAACCAACTCAAGATATTCATACACTCTACAATTGTACTGTATCTTCTTCACTCTAATGGAAACCAAACCCATAGTCTTAGGGTTAAAGGCAGACAATCCTCTCTCCTCGACCAAGTGTTGTCCTTGACATTACAAGGAAGAAAATATGAAGCAACGCTCGTGTCATTTATATACAATTTATTGAGAGAGTACAGCCTGCTCATGAATGAAATAAGTTAATGTAAGATAAGAAAGCAAAATATAAAACAGAACAAAACACACACAAGAATTGACCGCCTAACAGTAAAGTATTTAAAAATAAAAAGGCTAAAATGACAGAAATGTCAGTTTTTGCAATTTCAGGAAGTTCAATATTTGTACTGATGTAGATTGTGAACTGGCTTTATCTATTTGAGGGAAAACAAGCTTTTATCTTTGTTTTAAATTAACATGATTTGTTCCATCATATAACATTAAATATTGTTATTAACATGATAAAAGCATAACCACAGATGGTAAAAAACTACATAAAGCATGCATACTGGCCGGTACAGTCATGTTTATCATAACAAATCATTGTTTGGTCAAATGTTCAGAGCTTGACAAACAGTTTTTTTAAAAAACGGAAGTCGAAATTCAATTTGTATATTGTTGAACAGGTAAACAAGACACACACTATGTAAATGTAATGATGTCTATAATATTTATACATTTTCAACAATTAAAGCTAAATCCCTTACAACTACATTTAAATGTAGTTAATATTGTATGTAAGAAAGGTGTTTGTTTGCGATTTCGCGGCCTTAAAAGGTAGAGAAGAAGGGTGGGGAGTTTTAGCTGAACTTGTGCCTCAATATCAATGTCACAACAGAGACATGAGGTCTGGGCTAACATTATCTAGGCTTCTCTATAGAAACGATACTCTGCTTAATCCAGAAACTCCAAAAACATGGATCCAAATGACAAAAAAAATAGTATTGGTCAGAACAGAAATGTCAGATACAAAACTTTGGGACAGTTGGAATAGGTGAAACCAGAAACAAACACCTTTGTTACACTTTACTGCTACATGTAAATGTTGTAAAACTACATATAGTTATTGTAAATAAAGTTACACATTATACCACGGTTAAAGTGGAAATGTTCTAAGTGATATTTGATAACGAAGCACTTAGAACAGTCTCGCTTCCATCCACGATATATCCAAGTAATCACAGGGTTTAAAGATATAAAACAAAGTGTGAAAAATATTTTTAAATTGAACAGAAATAAAATCAGATCTATGAAAAGTTGTAAAAAATGGGTATTAAGAATGGTATGATATTTAAAGCTGTGTTTAAGTCTATAAGCTTTTATAAAGCAGTTGCTTTCAACAGTATAAAGCCTAATGACAGTCAACTATGTTCATGGTTGATGCAGTGAATTACGTAAAGCAAGATAACTTTTCTATGACTGAACACTAGCTTACACCGGAGCACATTGAATGGATGTATTTTGATACTTAATGAAATAACTATCTCTCTAGACTATATTTATAACAAGTTGGTTAGGAAACAATGTAATTCTATATCATTTTCTCTTTTTCTTTCAATATTCTTTCATTTAGATTGTAATAATATGTAAAATATTCAATATAAAAGATCATAATAGTTTTTATAATACAATCAGAATAAAATGCATAAAAAGATTTAAGGTTATAAATGTTGTTTACGGGACACATCTATTCTGCAATAGCTAAAGACCCCTGCAATAATGCTATGCTAATACAATATATATAACAACCATATACACAAAATAACTAGAATTTGGGTGAATTAAAAAAAATGAAGCCAAGACGTGACAAGAGGTGTCAAAAATTGAACGTCAAATTTCCAAAGTGATTTTAGTCCATTTTGTAGCCAATACATTCAAATTTATTTTCTTAAATTCTCAAATGGATAAGTTAACCATAAATGTGTTTTTTTAGCATTTAATTATGATTTTAACAAACTCTTTAGAAACTTGATAACAAATTTTAATGGAACATATAATCTCAAAAAACAAAATGATACTATTTTTTTCTATTTAAGTAATATCAAGTACATATTTGACTAAAAATATGACCAAACATTGATGACACAATAACCAAAACCTGCGAAATATAACATTTATTTTGCTGTCCTGTTATTTCATAACAACACTCCAAAAAGTTTGTATAACTTTAGAAAAATGTAAGTTTAAATGAAGGTTATTGCAGAATTTCATCAAGCCTGAATTAAAATTGACTTTGATACAGCTGATTTAATACATATAGCACTTTTGAGGCTATTTTTGTACACTCAGGACATTTAAGTTAATTTGTAACATTATCAAATGTCATGACCAACAACATAATGCAACAGTCAATCTGTGTCATCAAATCTTTAAAGATTTTTACTATATTTTTCAGTTAATTTGATAATTATATTTTCATAAATGCATTGCTATTGTTACACTATTAAAAAACTCTCTTGCAAGATATGGAAAGATACAGAAAAGCAATTCTGCAATTTTGATGATAATTAGTTACTTTTGCTAATTTCATATGATAAATCAAATATAAGTACAGCTAGATTGCTTATTATTTAGTTTACTCAATCTTTCGGTTTGAAATAGTATGGGTAAAATCGTACACTCAGGACAACGAATAGTAATCACGATTTCAAGCTTTTCGGTCGACAAGTATCCATAAGAAATCAAATATTCTATCGATTTGCACATAATAAACTGTCCGTTATTCATTGGCAACATGTATTGTTTTAATGAAATTTGCCTTTCAATCTTATCTTTAGATAGTAAAGTCCGTTGTATACATAAGTAAATGGAGTTCTAAGTAGACATTCAAAATTCTGCTTTAATAATTTGATATACAATAGTGACAAACTAGTAACATCTCTTAATATCCATTTGAGAAAAACAATCACAAAATACTATCAAAACATTGCTCCTGTCAAAGGCACCTGCGTTTTCTTCTGATTTCTTTCCCACCTTTACTCTGTCATTATTCTGTTGTTTATTTGCTTTCCTGTTTCTTCATTTCCTTTTTTTTGGGATTCTCTCCTCAATCAATCAAATCTTTATTTCCTCCTATACAGAAGATATGCAAATAATTTAATTAATTCGGCAAATCTTTGTAGGGTCTGATATTAACCTCAACCTATATTCCCTTAATCTTCTCCTCTTAGACTCTTTTGAAACATGCTTGGTATTATTCTCCCCACTCTTACTTAATTCAACATTTCTGCTCCTTAATCTATATATAAAGGTGAATTTTACAATTAGCCTATCCATACATTCACATGAAATCATTATCTGCAAGTGTATAAATTATATGTGATTGGTTCAGCTGTTATGTGAAAGAAGCTTACCATGTACTTTTATGTCTGTACTACTGGTCTGCTTTTCAAATGTACAGGGTAACTTCTTACAAATAAATTACATCTTAAATATAATAACATTTTTTAAAGATAGGTATGTGTCTGTTTACATTTAATTCTGGTCAGTGCAGATATATCCTCAAGAGAAAATAAAAATCATCCTTTTATGCATTTATTTTGTACATTTAAAAAAAATCTTACCTGTAATTCTTAATACAGAATGGATAATCACTTTTTTGTGGTACAGAAAACTTCAGGGTAGCCAACTTTCAAAAACTGGAAATGCCATGTTTATATCATGACATTGGCACCTCTGTCAATCAATGGTGTCAAAAATGGCGTACACTCAGAACAGCAGTTAAGTTCCAAAAAAAAAAATCAATACACATCACTGTCATCAGATAAGGGATAAATAAATCAGTATGGTTATATGCTATTTGGAAATTAAGTCTGGTGTTATAAAATAATAAGAACTAAAAAAATAATGGTAATTGTGTTCCAATCGTACACTCAGGACAATGCTGAGTCAAGTAACATATTGGGCTATAGCTTATTCATAAATGAAAAATCCTGCCTAATTGTTGTTTTATTTCAAAGTTCAAATATTACATTGATGTAAGAAAATACATTCATACATAAACTTATTCTCAAATTGTAAAATTAAACCTATAAAGGTGAGGTTAGTGCATATCTGCACCCTCAAAATTATTTAACGGTCATGTTCATTTCAAGACTCCCTTAAAATGTTCAATCCAAGATGGCTGATAAAATACAAATCTATTGGTGGCAGACATGCTAATAAATGAATAGCAGCAGAAAATTTGCCATATATCTTGAGTATTATTCAAACTTTAAAATGACAGCGAAGTTGAAATATCACGCGAAAATCAGTACACTCAGGACATTTTGGCGACTTTTTCCTTCGGCATTTTTGAACAAGTGAAGCTATCAAAATAAAACTTTCCAGCAGCAACACTTTCCACAATACACACTTGATGAGCTTAAAGTTAAGCTCATGGACCTCTGTTATAAAAGTTTATGAACAAAAATGGAAAAGGATTCATTTTTTTGAATTCACCCATTTGGCACCCTTGAATTTTCTTCGTGTTTAAATCATTAAAAGATACTTTCACACATAACTTTTCATACACGCATGATAATGTTAAAGAATGCTAACATATAGTAGAAAACATTCCAAGAGACCCTGTACTTGACTGTTGGCAGTTTATTTGTGAAAGTACATATATCTAGAAACAAAAAAAAAACATTTTTAAATGTAGAATGACTTTGATCACGATTCTATTTTAGCCTCCATAAATAATGAGATACAAACACGTTTTTTATTGAAAATTATCTTCTAGCAAATAAGACTTGTTTGTCCAATTTGTGTCACATAAATGCAAGAAATGTAGACTGCGGTAATTCTTAATGTCATCCATGATTGCAGCGAGTTGAGGTGGCACCTTTCAGGAGTGCCCATCATTCTGGCAATTCAAGGGCCGTAACTCTAGAATGAAAATGGCCATCTGACTGGCAATCACAATGATTTGAGATATTGAACCAATTGCATTGCTGCCAAGTTTTGTAAAGATTGGAGAAGAAATGTCCAAGTAAAGAGCAGAAATGAAAGAATGACCCTGAAAGAAGATGCCACTGAACTATCTGATTGTGATGTGTCCGCATGGTACCCAGGCCACATAAAACCATGTGCTTTGTTTTTACTGTTTTTACTTTGAAAATAGAGTCTCTTCCAAGTAATAACAATACTCCAACAATGGAACTTCATAACTCATTATTCAGAAATACACTTACCATTAGCATTAACATTATCATACCACACTTTGATCAAACAACAAGAACAATACAAGCTCTTCAAGATCACTGCTCTTCGATGTACAAAATATATTTTTATTAAAAAGATGTGTTTCTCTATTTTTTAACAGTCACTTGGCCTTCGGCCCAACAGTAATTGAAGTATAGAAGGTAGAGTATAATCATTGTTGTTTAAATGGTATGATTTTTTCCATCTTTTTTTATATGCATGCAAAATACATGTAGCAGTGTTATTCGAACTGCACCTTCATTGAATATTATTAAGTAATTTTGCTAGAAATTCTGGTGGCTTGTATTAAAATCAGATGAACTCAAATACAACCTGGCATGAGGCGCAATACAAGATAAAGACATTCAATCATCAATATACAGCAATCTTGTCAGATGTAGACAATAGTACAAAAAGTTGAGTAAGCCTTATCACCAAATCATTCCATTCTAATATATCAGTTATCTGAGCGCTGAAACATTTCAATCCTACATTGACATGAATGTAACATAAGCCAATATTTGCTCCTTGGTTAATATCAACCTAACATAGATTTATTTACCAGTTAGCCAAACAAACACTATTTTACACAACTGGCAGGTTGATTGCTATTAAGGCCAGAGTTTTTTATTTTTCATTTTACGGGATTTTTTTTCAAAAATAAACGCCAGGAGAAGGGTATAAAATTAAGAAAAAGATGTCGAAAAATGAGCGTCGAGATAAAATAAACATTAGATGGATTTTTCGTATTTTTTTCTTTTTTTCGGAAACATTTAAAGAATGTATGTTTTGAAGTTGTGCACACTTGTTTTGTACTCCACACTGCCTGTTGTATAATAGATCTGTATAATGAAGTCAAAACAAGATGTCATTTTCACATGTAGCCACAATATAATGCACCAGTCAATTGTAACCAGCCCCCAGCCAGGTCTGGAGAATAGCGGAGACTTTGAATTTCAGTCCAGACAATCCTTGGTAAAACCCCTCCCTGCGTAGATACAAACTACTGGTCAAATCCACGCAATATTCCCCTGCACCCCGGGGTAAGACCAATTCGGCGCAGAAACAAAACCACCGCATTCACTGAGCACCGCGGTGCCACCTGGAAGGTAAATATAGGTTACACACCACCATTGTTATTCCCTATATAATTCAATGTAAAATTATAATTTTCAGACAACATTTAAAGGCATTTCGAGCGAATACAGGCTATGATAACCACATATATTCTTAAAGTTCAAGCTTTAAATTAACTTTTAAGCCAATAAAAAAGGGGGGTCAGGTTATTCCTAAGAAAAATCACTTCACTTGAAAAACAAACTCTAAAATTTGCACCGTCCGCCATGACAGTTCTTTCAAAATGACCTTTCAACTATAGGGCAGCGGTTTATGCTTTAATCTCTACTTTAAATGATAAATCAAGCAAGAATAGATACTTAAGGTATAAAAGTTTCAGGAATAATGATATTTTTGATTTACAGTGTATTGAGCATGTGAAAACATGTCTATCAATCATAAGAACATTTTTTTTTATTGAGAATTTTCGACACAACGGAAGTACATATGACGTAATGGTGACGTCATTCCTATAACTAAACCCGTCCCTGCATTTTTTATGAAATACACTTTCGATTAGTCCTTCATACATAAATACACCCAAAGCTAGCTCAATCTGATAGTCTGTGTCAAGTTTTCCAGTTTCACTGCCTGTCACCCAAGTGCCTGTGCGTCTGGATTTTGTAAGGCGTTTTGGCCCCAAATGCCTTTCTTTGAGGTTTTTCAACTGAACCTTGACTCAAATGGCATTCTAAGCATCAAATGGGGCAGTTCTACACATCTTTGCACACATTTCAAGTTCTCGCAGTCAAATTTTAACCAAATTTGGACATTTTCAGTGCTCGTAAGATTGCAGACGACTCATTTAAAAAAAAAAAATAGGCGAAAGTTGTGAAAACCAGGAAATAGCATATTTTGATCAACCGGACAAGATAAATGCATGCAATTGTGAAAATTTGCCAGAAATAGTGAAATGCAATACATTTCTTACGAAAAAATAACACTTTTTAAACAAAGCAGTTTGGTCCCGTTTTAGGTTTCACACCACCATTGTTATTCCCTATATAATTCAATGTAAAATTATAATTTTCAGACAACATTTAAAGGCATTTCGAGCGAATGCAGGCTATGATAACCACATATATTCTTAAAGTACAAGCTTTAAATTAACTTTTAAGCCAATAAAAAAGGGGGATCAAGTTATTCCTAAGAAAAATCACTTCACTTGAAAAACAAACTCTAAAATTTGCACCGTCCGCCATGACAGTTCTTCCAAAATGACCTTTCAACTATAGGGCAGCGGTTTATGCTTTAATCTCTACTTTAAATGATAAATCAAGCAAGAATAGATACTTAAGGTATAAAAGTTTCAGGAATAATGATATTTTTGATTTACAGTGTATTGAGCATGTGAAAACATGTCTATCAATCATAAGAACATTTTTTTTTTTATTGAGAATTTTCGACACAACGGAAGTACATATGACGTAATGGTGACGTCATTCCTATAACTAAACCCGTCCCTGCATTTTTTATGAAATACACTTTCGATTAGTCCTTCATACATAAATACACCCAAAGCTAGCTCAATCTGATAGTCTGTGTCAAGTTTTCCAGTTTCACTGCCTGTCACCCAAGTGCCTGTGCGTCTGAATTTTGTAAGGCGTTTTGGCCCCAAATGCCTTTCTTTGAGGTTTTTCAACTGAACCTTGACTCAAATGGCATTCTAAGCATCAAATGGGGCAGTTCTACACATCTTTGCACACATTTCAAGTTCTCGCAGTCAAATTTTCACCAAATTTGGACATTTTCAGTGCTCGTAAGATTGCAGACGACTCATTTAAAAAAAAAAAATAGGCGAAAGTTGTGAAAACCAGGAAATAGCATATTTTGATCAACCGGACAAGATAAATGCATGCAATTGTGAAAATTTGCCAGAAATAGTGAAATGCAATACATTTCTTACGAAAAAATAACACTTTTTAAACAAAGCAGTTTGGTCCCGTTTTAGGTTTCACACCACCATTGTTATTCCCTATATAATTCAATGTAAAATTATAATTTTCAGACAACATTTAAAGGCATTTCGAGCGAATGCAGGCTATGATAACCACATATATTCTTAAAGTACAAGCTTTAAATTAACTTTTAAGCCAATAAAAAAGGGGGATCAAGTTATTCCTAAGAAAAATCACTTCACTTGAAAAACAAACTCTAAAATTTGCACCGTCCGCCATGACAGTTCTTCCAAAATGACCTTTCAACTATAGGGCAGCGGTTTATGCTTTAATCTCTACTTTAAATGATAAATCAAGCAAGAATAGATACTTAAGGTATAAAAGTTTCAGGAATAATGATATTTTTGATTTACAGTGTATTGAGCATGTGAAAACATGTCTATCAATCATAAGAACATTTTTTTTTTTTTGAGAATTTTCCACACAACGGAAGTACATATGACGTAATGGTGACGTCATTCCTATAACTAAACCCGTCCCTGCATTTTTTATGAAAGACACTTTCGATTAGTCCTTCATACATAAATACACCTAAAGCTAGCTCAATCTGATAGTCTGTGTCAGGTTTTCCAGTTTCACTGCCTGTCACCCAAGTGCCTGTGCGTCTGTATTTTCTAAGGCGTTTTGGCCCAAAATGCCTTTCTTTGAGTTTTTTCAACTGAACCTTGACTCAAATGGCATTCTAAGCATCAAATGGGGCAGTTCTACACATCTTTGCACACATTTCAAGTTCTCGCAGTCAAATTTTCACCAAATTTGGACATTTTCAGTGCTCGTAAGATTGCAGACGACTCATTTTTAAAAAAAAAATAGGCGAAAGTTTTGAAAACCAGGAAATAGCATATTTTGATCAACCGGACAAGATAAATGCATGCAATTGTGAAAAATTTCCAGAAATAGTGAAATGCAATACATTTCTTACGAAAAATAACACTTTTTAAACAAAGCAGTTTGGTCCCTTTTAGGTTAAACACCACCATTGTTATTCCCTATATAATTCAATGTAAAATTATAATTTTCAGACAACATTTAAAGGCATTTCGAGCGAATGCAGGCTATGATAACCACATATATTCTTAAAGTACAAGCTTTAAATTATCTTTTAAGCCAATAAAAAAGGGGGGTCAAGTTATTCCTAAGAAAAATCACTTCACTTGAAAAACAAACTTTAAAATTTGCACCGTCCGCCATGACAGTTCTTCCAAAATGACCTTTCAACTATAGGGCAGCGGTTTATGCTTTAATCTCTACTTTAAATGATAAATCAAGCAAGAATAGATACTTAAGATATAAAAGTTTCAGGAATAATGATATTTTTGATTTACAGTGTATTGAGCATGTGAAAACATGTCTATCAATCATAAGAACATTTTTTTTTATTGAGAATTTTCGACACAACGGAAGTACATATGACGTAATGGTGACGTCATTCCTATAACTAAACCCGTCCCTGCATTTTTATATGAAAGACACTTTCGATTAGTCCTTCATACATAAATACACCCAAAGCTAGCTCAATCTGATAGTCTGTGTCAGGTTTTCCAGTTTCACTGCCTGTCACCCAAGTGCCTGTGCGTCTGTATTTTGTAAGGCGTTTTGGCCCAAAATGCCTTTCTTTGAGATTTTTCAACTGAACCTTGACTCAAATGGCATTCTAAGCATCAAATGGGGCAGTTCTACACATCTTTGCACACATTTCAAGTTCTCGCAGTCAAATTTTCACCAAATTTGGACATTTTCAGTGCTCGTAAGATTGCAGACGACTCATTTTTAAAAAAAAAATAGGCGAAAGTTGTGAAAACCAGGAAATAGCATATTTTGATCAACCGGACAAGATAAATGCATGCAATTGTGAAAATTTGCCAGAAATAGTGAAATGCATTACATTTCTTACGAAAAATAATACTTTTTAAACAAAGCAGTTTGGTCCCTTTTAATTAAACCCGTCCCTTCATTTTTTATGAAAGACACTTTCGATTAGTCCTTCATACATAAATACACCCAAAGCTAGCTCAATCTGATAGTCTGTGTCAGGTTTTCCAGTTTCACTGCCTGTCACCAAAGTGCCTGTGCGTCTGTATTTTGTAAGGCGTTTTGGCCCAAAATGCCTTTCTTTGAGGTTTTTCAACTGAACCTTGACTCAAATGGCATTCTAAGCATCAAATGGGGCAGTTCTACACATCTTTGCACACATTTCAAGTTCTTGCAGTCAAATTTTCACCAAATTTGGACATTTTCAGTGCTCGTAAGATTGCAGACGACTCATTTTTTTAAAAAAAAATAGGCAAAAGTTGTGAAAACCAGGAAATAGCATATTTTGATCAACCGGACAAGATAAATGCATGCAATTGTGAAAATTTGCCAGAAATAGTGAAATGCAATACATTTCTTACGAAAAATAACACTTTTTAAACAAAGCAGTTTGGTCCCTTATAACTAAACCCGTCCCTGCATTTTTTATGAAAGACACTTTCGATTAGTCCTTCATACATAAATACACCCAAAGCTAGCTCAATCTGATAGTCTGTGTCAGGTTTTCCAGTTTCACTGCCTGTCACCCAAGTGCCTGTGCGTCTGTATTTTCTAAGGCGTTTTGGCCCCAAATGCCTTTCTTTGAGGTTTTTCAACTGAACCTTGACTCAAATGGCATTCTAAGCATCAAATGGGGCAGTTCTACACATCTTTGCACACATTTCAAGTTCTCGCAGTCAAATTTTCACCAAATTTGGACATTTTCAGTGCTCGTAAGATTGCAGACGACTCATTTTAAAAAAAAAATAGGCGAAAGTTGTGAAAACCAGGAAATAGCATATTTCGATCAACCGGACAAGATAAATGCATGCAATTGTGAAAATTGGCCAGAATTAGTGAAATGCAATACATTTCTTACGAAAAATAACACTTTTTAAACAAAGCAGTTTGGTCCCTTTTACTAAACCCGTCCCTGCATTTTTTATGAAAGACACTTTCGATTAGTCCTTCATACATAAATACACCCAAAGCTAGCTCAATCTGATAGTCTGTGTCAGGTTTTCCAGTTTCACTGCCTGTCACCCAAGTGCCTGTGCGTCTGTATTTTGTAAGGCGTTTTGGCCCAAAATGCCTTTCTTTGAGGTTTTTCAACTGAACCTTGACTCAAATGGCATTCTAAGCATCAAATGGGGCAGTTCTACACATCTTTGCACACATTTCAAGTTCTCGCAGTCAAATTTTCACCAAATTTGGACATTTTCAGTGCTCGTAAGATTGCAGACGACTCATTTTTAAAAAAAAAATAGGCGAAAGTTGTGAAAACCAGGAAATAGCATATTTTGATCAACCGGACAAGATAAATGCATGCAATTGTGAAAAATTGCCAGAAATAGTGAAATGCAATACATTTCTTACGAAAAATAACACTTTTTAAACAAAACAGTTTGGTCCCTTTTAGGTTACAGACCACCATTGTTATTCCCTATATAATTCAATGTAAAATTATAATTTTCAGACAACATTTAAAGGCATTTCGAGCGAATGCAGGCTATGATAACCACATATATTCTGAAAGTACAAGCTTTAAATTAACTTTTAAGCCAATAAAAAAAAGGGGTCAAGTTATTCCTAAGAAAAATCACTTCACTTGAAAAACAAACTCTAAAATTTGCACCGTCCGCCATGACAGTTCTTCCAAAATGACCTTTCAACTATAGGGCAGCGGTTTATGCTTTAATCTCTACTTTAAATGATAAATCAAGCAAGAATAGATACTTAAGGTATAAAAGTTTCAGGAATAATGATATTTTTGATTTACAGTGTATTGAGCATGTGAAAACATGTCTATCAATCATAAGAAAAAAAAAAAATATTGAGAATTTTCCACACAATGGAAGTACATATGACGTAATGGTGACGTCATTCCTATAACTAAACCCGTCCCTGCATTTTTTATGAAAGACACTTTCGAATAGTCCTTCATACATAAATACACCCAAAGCTAGCTCAATCTGATAGTCTGTGTCAGGATTTCCAGTTTCACTGCCTGTCACCCAAGTGCCTGTGCGTCTGTATTTTCTAAGGCGTTTTGGCCCTAAATGCCTTTCTTTGAGGTTTTTCAACTGAACCTAGACTCAAATGGCATTCTAAGCATCAAATGGGGCAGTTCTACACATCATTGCACACATTTCAAGTTCTCGCAGTCAAATTTTCACCAAATTTGGACATTTTCAGTGCTCGTAAGATTGCAGACGACTCATTTTTAAAAAACAAATAGGTGAAAGTTGTGAAAACCAGGAAATAGCATATTTTGATCAACCGGACAAGATAAATGCATGCAATTGTGAAAATTCGCCAGAAATAGTGAAATGCAATACATTTCTTACGAAAAATAACACTTTTTAAACAAAGCAGTTTGGTCCCTTTTAGGTTACACACCACCATTGTTATTCCCTATATAATTCAATGTAAAATCATAATTTTCAGACAACATTTAAAGGCATTTCGAGCGAATGCAGGCTATGATAACCACATATATTCTTAAAGTACAAGCTTTAAATTAACTTTTAAGCCAATAAAAAAGGGGGGTCAAGTTATTCCTAAGAAAAATCACTTCACTTGAAAAACAAACTCTAAAATTTGCACCGTCCGCCATGACAGTTCTTCCAAAATGACCTTTCAACTATAGGGCAGCGGTTTATGCTTTAATCTCTACTTTAAATGATAAATCAAGCAAGAATAGATACTTAAGGAATAAAAGTTTCAGGAATAATGATATTTTTGATTTACAGTGTATTGAGCATGTGAAAACATGTCTATCAATCATAAGAACATTTTTTTTTATTGAGAATTTTCCACACAACGGAAGTACATATGACGTAATGGTGACGTCATTCCTATAACTAAACCCGTCCCTGCATTTTTTATGAAAGACACTTTCGATTAGTCCTTCATACATAAATACACCCAAAGCTAGCTCAATCTGATAGTCTGTGTCAGGTTTTCCAATTTCACTGCTTGTCACCCAAGTGCCTGTGCGTCTGTATTTTCTAAGGCGTTTTGGCCCAAAATGCCTTTCTTTGAGGTTTTTCAACTGAACCTTGACTCAAATGGCATTCTAAGCATCAAATGGGGCAATTCTACACATCTTTGCACACATTTCAAGTTCTCGCAGTCAAATTTTCACCAAATTTGGACATTTTCAGTGCTCGTAAGATTGCAGACGACTCATTTTTAAAAAAACAAATAGGCGAAAGTTGTGAAAAGCAGGAAATAGCATATTTTGATCAACCGGACAAGATAAATGCATGCAATTGTGAAAATTGGCCAGAAATAGTGAAATGCAATACATTTCTTACGAAAAATAACACTTTTTAAACAAAGCAGTTTGGTCCCTTTTAGGTTACACACCACCATTGTTATTCCCTATATAATTCAATGTAAAATTATAGTTTTCAGACAACATTTAAAGGCATTTCGAGCGAATGCAGGCTATGATAACCACATATATTCTTAAAGTACAAGCTTTAAATTAACTTTTAAGCCAATAAAAAAGGGGGGTCAAGTTATTCCTAAGAAAAATCACTTCACTTGAAAAACAAACTCTAAAATTTGCACCGTCCGCCATGACAGTTCTTCCAAAATGACCTTTCAACTATAGGGCAGCGGTTTATGCTTTAATCTCTACTTTAAATGATAAATCAAGCAACAATAGATACTTAAGGTATGAAAGTTTCAGGAATAAGGATATTTTTGATTTACAGTGTATTGAGCATGTGAAAACATGTCTATCAGTCATGAAAACATTATTTTTTATTGAGAATTTTCCACACAACGGAAGTACATATGACGCAATGGTGACGTCATACCAGAAGCGCCGGCTTCCGCCATCTTGGAAATTGTGCACGACAGTTTTTTGTTGTTGTGAAATTAGCAATAGGTTAAAAAACACTAATTTTTATTTTCTATAAACGGGCGGCGGAAAAAATACAAATAAAGTAAGGAATTTGAATCTTTTTCTTATATGGGTTTTGCAATATTTAGGTACGGCGCTCCCGTAAAACGAAAAATAAAAAAACTCTGGCCTAAGGTTCACACATACTTAACTCTTAAAAATATACAGCATTAAACTGCATCAGTGAAGGTTAAAGCTTTTTTGTCCCAGCACAGATACATTAACAAAGACATTCATACTGTAACATCTTTGGATATAATACCGATTCTAACGATAGATTGTATGATGTTATTTTCTCAGAATCTGATTAAAATTATTGCTTACATACTATACAGGAATTGAATAATTTCTTTTAACTTTTTTCCCTCTGTAATAAACAAAGCCTAATTTGAGGAATTAAACTGATTTTGGGGTCAAAATAAATCGACTGAACGCTCTTGATAACCTTGATGAGAAGGTTAGTAAACTGGAATTAGACATAAACAAGCTGTATACCTTTGTGCACGATCAGAATAAGAAACTTGATGAAAAAGTCACAAACGTCGATGACAGGGTGAGTGCTCTTGAATTCGCAAAAGGGACTACGCAAAGCGAACTGGATACGATTCGTAAAGATGAGACAAAACCAAAGAGGAACTTATTTATTTAAAATCACAAAGCATGCGAAATTATCTTGTCTTCGTAAATTTACCTGAAAGTAGGGCTGAAACATGGGAGCAAAGCGAAGCTACATTGCGCGAATTATTGAATACGAAACTGAAAATTGCCACCGATCTTGTCAATGTTATCAAATTAGAAAGAGTGCATATAAATTGCAAATACTCCCAAATGAGTGCACACCCCAGGAAGCTAGTGGCAAAGTTCGTTTATTTCAAAGACAGAGAGTTTGTCAGGCGGCAACGAGAGCAGCTAGAAAACTCCGACTACTTCCTGCACGAACAATTCCCGCCAGAGATTGCTGCGCGCAGACGCGCACAAATCCCAGCTTTAAAGACGGCCAAGCGCCAAGGGAAGCGTGCTTGGTTGTCTTAGGACACTTTATACGTAGACGGCAAACCCATAACTAACGGTGACGCTACCCTGAGATCGAGCGCCGGCGCGACCGGAAGTGGACGCCCAGGTGTCACAGACGTACCTCCGGCCCAACAGCGTAGGTACATAGGTCCTGCAACGGCTAGTGACTCCCAGACGCCTACCGGAACTGCATCCCCCACCAACTAGCGGTGCGCCGAGGCTGGACTATCCATACTGTCATGGAATATTAATGGCTTGTCTAGAAATAAATTGAATGATACTGATTTTATTGACAACATTTGTAAACATGATATAATATTTCTCTTTGAATTTGATTTAAACATATCTTATTGCCTTTTTCTTTCAACATATTCGGTATTTACAACAATAATATAAAGTATACAAAAAGCAAATGGGTTGGACACAAGTTCTAACAACATTAGTAACGTCTTCCCCATAACTCTTTGAATCGTGAGTGAACAAAAACTCGAAGTTTGAGTTAAATGGTTATAAATGTTACAATATGTTTAGGAAATTTCAAAATCGCCGAGCAAAAAGAAATAGCGGCGGAGTTGTTGTTTATATTCGAAATAACATATCGAAGGGCGTTACTATTGTTAAAAATCATTTCGATACAGTTGTTTGCTTAAAATGAAGTAAATCATATTTTAATCTAGATTCAGATATTTTTCTAGCGGGTGTGTATATATGGGTCGAAGGAGCACCGGCATATAATTTCATAAATGAAGATTTGTTTGATATTGTACAAAATAATATTAGTATTTTCCAATTACTTGGTAAAACTATGTTAATTGGCAATTGGAATGCTAGGGTCAGAAATGGGAACAGGAGGGATTATATTGAGTGCGATAGAACCGTACATAGTATTGATGATGACGACTATTGCCCAGATTTGCCCATTAATCGCCGTTCACAAGATACTACTTGTAACGGTCATGGTATCAAACTGTTGAATTATGCAAAGCATGCTCGATGCGAATTGTCAACACAAGAATAGGCCACGATTATAATATTGGGGATTTCACATATGTATGTTCTACAGGAGCTAGTGTCATTGACTATTTACTATTAAATTAAAATGATTTCAACCTAGCCCGGAATTTTACAAGTGGTTTTTTCAACGAATGGTCTGATCACGCCCCGATCTATTTTAGTATACCTTTAAGGGATAATTTGGTACATAGCCCCCAGAAATATGTTAAATCAAGCATTCGTTGGAATAATGATCTTTGTGAAACTTTTCGGCGCAATATCATTGCGAAATTACCAACTTTTAATTCGATTACTATTGCTGCGTCTTTAAATAGTCGGGATGATGTTAATGATTGTATATCGAAATTTACCGATGTTATTAACCTCAGTAGTAGAGCCCTTGTTCTCCAAAACTACTGTTATAACTGATAAGCCTAATGTTGACCGAGGTATTTGTAAAAAGGCTGATTGGTTTGATGAAGAATGTTTTAATGCTAAATGCTTGTATATAAGAGCTCTCAATAAATATAATAGTTGTAAAGATGATAATAATAGGCAAGAATTTTGCTATAGTTACTATAAGCGCCTTATTAAAAAGAAGAAAAGGCGATGTGAAATAGATAAAATAAAAGAAATTGAGAAGCTGAAACATTGTAAACCTAAGGATTTTTGGAGGCATTTTAGTAAAAAGAAAGCTTCTCATAGTGACATAAGCACTGATGATTTTTTTCGATATTTTTCGACGTTAAATGAAAACATGCCGAACGCATCGAATGATAACGCAGAACAGTTTTGTAATAATCATAACTTCAATACTGACGATTGCATTTTTGAAGAACTTGACTTGACTTTCCAATAATCGCAAGCGAAATTGAAACAATAATTAAAGATCTAAAGAAAAATAAAGCTTTTGCTGGTGATAAGTTAATAAATGAGTAGTTCATTGCTACTATCGACGTTTTGGCGTCTCATTTAGTCGACATTTTCAACGGTATTCTTCGTAAGGGTTTTTTTTTCCTGAATAATGGATGGAAGGGGTTCTAATTCCTTTATTTAAGAAAAACGACCCCCTTGATGTTAACAATTATAGGGGTATAACACTAGTTAGCTGTTTTTCTAAAATCTTTACAGGAATTATAAATAAACGCATTACAGAGTGGGCTGAAAATCACGACGTCATAAGCGATGCCCAATTTGGTTTTAGGAGAGGTCGCGTAAAAATATTGTTGGACTCAGCTGGTTTTTGAAATGTTTGGATAAATCTCAGCTGTGTCGATATGAAATCCTTTTATTTAGTTTATAGGGAACGACTTATTGATCAGTTTAAACAATCTTGGTACAACGCTATTAGTAACCGCCCCATTTTGTGTACTTATAAACATTTTAAAATATCTTCCGAACGCGCTGAGTATCTCGATAGATTTGCTTCTAAATATCGAATTCCTTTTACTAGACTGCGACTTTCGTCTCATCAGTTACGTATTGAAACTGAGCGTTATGGCAACAATAGAATTACTCATAATCAACGCTATTGCACTATATGTATAGTGGCGATATTGAAGATGCTTTTCACTTTGTTTGTGTTTGTAAGGTATTTACTGATTTACGTAGACTATATTTAAAACGAACATACTTTGTTAGGCCTAGCATGATAAAATTCATTGAACTTATGCAAAACAGGAACTACACCATTCAACTTAATTTGTGCAAATTTATCTCTAATGGATTCGAACGATGTCATAACATTGTAAATATTGTTTCGTAACCACTATCACTTAGTTAAGGCTTACGTTTAGAATTTTACTCTTCTTGATTTATATGTATACTGATGATTAATAGTGATCATATTATAGCTGGCGTGTCTCATATTCAAACCTATTATGTTATAATTGTATATATGTATAATTGAATTATATTCTAATCATGTTATGAGGAATACGATTGTGTTCAAATTACTTAATAAATGTTTTGAATCTTGAATATTGAATCTTTATTCCCAATACTCGTCCGACTAATTAACCACGTGACACTCTCCGCTATGTACAATAGAATACCTCCACCAGGGAAGAGTGCTCACGGGACATAGGCGGCCTTCCCTCATTTCGGGGTGGAGAGTGAAGATTATATGCGTTAGATATATCATTATCAAACCGCTGATCAATAAAAATGCTGGGCGAAGGAATACAAGTTTACAGAGGCCAATCTTTTTTTTTCAAGAAATCACATGATCGGTCATATGATTAGTTAAGGTGAAGGTCATCGATGGATGCATTCTATCGAATATTGCCAAAAAAACTTTTTTAATGCACTATCCATGTTCTTGTCAAAACATTTGGTTTCGAATTGACGATTTACTTGTTAAAATATTAAATCAAGCTTGACGCATGCAAAGTTTTATGACGCGCTGCTCTTTGAATAGCAGGTAGTCTCGGGTATGACTAAAATACGAAAATAGGCTATTTTCGCGTAAATAGTTTTTTGGACTAAAATAAGGTTATTTTTGATGAAAATAGTCATTTTCGCGAAAGTAAGATTTTGATAAAAATCTGAAAATAAGGTTATTTTGCGCGAAATAATATTTTTTGACAATTATGTACTTAGTTTGGGCTAAAATAAAGTTATTGATAAAAATAAGATTTTGATAAAAAATCTGCAATTTACGCCAAAATAGCATTTTTGACCAAAAATGTAATAAGTTTTTTTGATAAAATGTATTATTTTGGAGGGGGGATAAGTTTTGGTAAAAATCTGAAAATAGGGTAAGTTTTGGCGAAAATAACATTTTGGACAAAAATGTAGTTAGTGTTTGGATAAAATAACGTTATTTTCGCGGAAATAAGATTTGGTAAAAATCTGAAAATAGGGTTAATTTTGGGGAAAATAACATTTTGACAAACATGTAGTTAGTTTTTGGCTAGAATAAAGTTATTTTCGCGAAAATAAGATTCTGGTTAAGATCTGGTTAGTTTTGGCGAAAAAAGCATTATCAACAATATTATAGTAAGTATATGGCTAAAATAAGGTATTTTCGCGAAAATAAGATTTTGGTCAAGATCTGGTAAGTTTTGGCGAAAATAACATTTTCGACAAAAATGTAGTAAGTTTATGGTTAAAATAAAGGTATTTTCGCGAAATTAAGATTTTGGAAAAAATATAGTTAGTTTTGAATCCAATTATATATATATATATATATATATATATAGTATTTATGCACTGTGCTGTTTGTAGAGTTGTGTGCTGTTCTATGTTTCTTGTTTGTGAATTTGTGTTCGATGTCTTTGGCGTTGCCCATTGCCACTAAACTGGGTTTATGTTTAAACTTTTTGCTACTGAGCATGTTTCTGTAGCTTTTTTGCATATATATTGAATAAAATAAAGATGTTTGTGCGAAAATAACATTTTCATTAAAATCTGAAAATACTGTTAGTTTTGGCGAAAACATCTTTTTTTACAAAAATGTAGTTAATTTATGGCTAAAATATAGTTATTTTCTTGAAATAACATTTTGATAAAAAACTGTTACTTTTGGCGAAAAACCATCCGAACTCAGAACTTTCTTCTACTCGTCCCATTGGCATGGGTGTTTGGGTGAGCTTTTTAACCCATGCCATCGGGTTATACAAGTTACAAGTTATACTCATTGGGCGAGAACACCACGTTTTACATTTTAGGCTCAGCCTGTCATAGGCATACATGTCAACATATGGTTGTGAAATATGGGGATTCCATTCTGCTCCCGATATAGAAAGGTTTTTTTTTGACATTTTTAAAACAATTACTCAATTACAATTACTCAATGTTAAAGTGGCAAAGTGCCATTATATGTTATACGCCAAGAGAGGATATTGCAATATTGGTATAGGCTTGTAAATTCAAATGATAACCTGTTGTCTAAATGTTTTAGATATTGTAGTTCACTAAATATAAGCAGCTCATGGTATTCTGATGTTAACAAATTGTTAAATGATTTAGGATTTAACTACCTATGGGATAATATGTCAGTCACTAAATTACAGTTGTCAAAAGTTATTGAAAGATTATATGATCAGCACATGCAGAAATGGTATGCGACTTTAAATGATTCGTCCAAACTTTGTACTTATAAAGATATAAAAACAAGATTTTGTTATGAAAAATATCTCGATAGTGTCACTAATGTTAACCACAGAGTATCTCTAAGTAGAGTACGATGTTCAGCATACAAGTTAGCTATAGAAGAAGGCAGACATAGAAATATACCAAGACATGATAGAAATACACATATTGCAATATGAATAATTTATATGATTGAAGATGAATATCATTTTATTCTTGTATGTCCATTTCATAAAGCTATTAGACAAATGTGCTTACCACGATATCATTGTCATTGGCCAACCAAGAAAAAAACATGTAATTTATTAAGTTCTGAAAATGCAGCATTATTAAGGAAACTTGCTAAATTTGTTTAAATTGCCACTGAAAAGCGCAAAAGTGCTTTAATTTAATTTAACTATTGCTTATTATTATGTGAATAGCTATATTTATATTTTGTTCTTGAATTTATGCTCTTCTCATTCAACATTAATTTCAATACTGTTTTATATTGCCGCCGTGAATGTATATATATACATTTGGCTAAGAACATGTTAATGTTTATGCCTAATAAAAGGTCTGTTCTGTTCGGTTCTGTATAATTATTGGTCATTGTCATCAATTTAATCCGCTTAGTGACAAACAAGTGTGTATAACCCCTTTGATGTTGCAAATTTCGGATGGAGATGACATGTCAAAATACTTTCAATAATCATTGTTTAATTTTCTTAAAAACACAATTGTTTCGAAACACTAATGCATCTGTCATATGTGTCATGTTGACCAAATAAAAGTCATTTACGGCAACAGAAAAACGTATTTTTCTCGGTATTTTTAAATCTTATTTTCGCGAAAATTACTTTTTTTTTATCCCAAAACTAACCACATGTTTGTCAAAAATGTTATTTTCACCAAAACCTTATTTTCGTATTTTAGTCAAAACAGCTATTTTCGTATTTTAGTCATACCGGGTACTGTTCAGCATGAACCATTGCTTTTTAATTTTCAAAATCGAACAAAAAGGATTTTTTAATGATTTTGTAGTGTCTTTCGGTACTGCTACTTCTTGGTCTTTTACGTGCTCGGTGTAATGCACCGATACACGCAGTTTAAAATAATAGAGGTGTTATACAGGATTCTTCAAATCCCTAACGTCTAAACGGGTTTGTGCAAAAACGGGGGGAGGGGGTTGAAAAATACTGAAATTGTATTAAGAGAAGTATTTTAAGTTTAAAATAGATAATAAAGGTTTAGATCCATGAAAGTGCAAAGATATTTTGTACAAAACAATTAACTTTTGAGTATGCACAAGGGCCTAACCATGTGCATGCACTTTTTGGCTTTACGCGCGCACGGGTACCAGTCTCGATGTAAACATATCCCCGGTTCCTGTAAAGTGAAAAGCGCATGCCGGGTCCGGCCGGAGTGCATGCTCAAAATTACTGGCGAAGATTTGTAAGTCGTAAATAAACAGTTTTCTTGGCAGAGTTGTCAAAGAAAATTGCGAACACGCGTCTAGTTTGTGCTTGTTGAGTGATTGCATCTTGGAGATAACTTCCTACTGAACATGCATGCAACGTATACAGTTGTTTTATCGAAAAAAACAAACTTGTAGATCTGAGCTCGTTTCCATACATATGTCTCAATTCGAAATTTGCTAACCTTCATAACTTGTGAATGATGAAGATTGTATGAAATTTAAAAATATTTAATATGCAAAAATAAACGACCAAAGGTGGACTATTTGTTTATTATGTGTATCATAGAGTACTAGAACACATTTTTTATAATTCTCAAACCAAGAGATCACCCTAGGGACCCGTCGCTCGAATCAGGTAGCTCAACTGGCCAAAAATGGAGTCCAAATACCAAGTAACTGTGATTAAAACAGGACTTACCTTTCCAATAAAACGAAACTTGATTGGCACAGACAACAATTATGCCAATCGTAACATTTCGGCCATCTCCTGCAAGTTTCGAGATATACCTTGTTAATACAATCGTAACAACTCGGCCATGGCCGAAGTATTCCGGTTTTTGTAAAACTGTAAACCGCAGCCTTGCAGGTGCCCTTCATGTATATATCGTTATGGATAGACAGTAGAAAACACATCAAACTCATAATAATTTGTTAGATTTTTTTTTGTGTACGGGACTACTATAAAATAACATTATTTAGTAATATTTCTTGTTTTTATGATATTGTATAGACGCAATATGCTTTAGCCAGGAATCCCAATCGGAATAACTACCCACTTTTGGTACAAAACAATTTGTACGTGAAGGATTTGCCTTATCAAAAATCGAAAAAAATCTGTTAATGGTACAATTATGTGGACTGTGATTCACAGGGTACAAGTTTCCTGTGTTAAACCAGTACTGACGACACCACTTTTTCGAGCACTACCCTTTAAATGTAGAGCGCCAGGCAAGGGAGCTACTTGTACCAATTTTTAACGTCTTTTGGTATGATGTGGCCAGAGATCGAACCCACAACCTCCCGCTTTGTAGGCGGACGTTTAACCACTATGCCAAGGAGACGGTATTTTCAAGTAAGCTGAAAAACACCACAATGGTGGCAGCGGTGTTCGAAAACGTCACGAACCCGATGCGATTTTCGTCCGCTCTGAAAGCTGTGTGACTCAGCTGTTCTGGCTGGGTTCACATTTCATTTTTGGTTTGCATTTAAACATTTAAATATGCAGTTGTTTTTCTTTACCAGAGGTTAGATCTTGCTGTGTTAACGCTTATCTACCGTATCCACAAATGAAACAAGTGTTTGAACTGAATGCTTAAAACTTGGCCTATGGTGTAACTTATAAAGCATACGATTTATCAGACCATGAAAAATGTTTTGTTCAAATCTGAGATGATCACCTCAAAACACACAGAATTTCGACAAGTATTGTTATTTTTTACGAAATATATCGAATAAATTAAAAATGACCTAAATATTTCGGATAGCATATATATATTACGGAACCAATATGATTGCAATTTGGCAAATTCTGGCATTTTTCTTAGCCAGAAAAAGTAAATTTGTTTTTCAAATTGACCGCCATTTTGCAGTACATCATTCTGATTTGTAACCCTTGATTGTGGCTGTGACTTTCGCTATTTTTTACCAAATGAGTGAAAATACTCATTAATTAAAGATAATTGTATAACAAATTGGCCTGCAGATTTTGCACTGAAATCTGTCCATAGTTGCAGCGACTATGGTGTCACTGCTACTGCTACTGTGACTCGGTTCCGGAATAGTAGGCAACAAACATTTCCAAGAACTCTTCCAGAATCCCTAACATGGGATGGGGAGGGGAATTGGGGTGCAGTAAGTTCATTTATGCTGAGTGTTCTTGTTGGACTGAAAGAGTGTTTGTGTGCTCTCTGCTAGTGCCTTTCAGGCAAAGCATCTGATTATTACATTTTGAAAGCCAATTTGTACTTCAATTTGTGAGGGACTCTTTGGTAACACTAGGCTAAAAGGAACTGAGTTATGACCCTTGGAAACCTTTTAGGCACTTGCATGGAAAGTTTATGAATGCCAGCAATACAACTGGTACAAAGGTATCAACAAGTTTACTCTACCGTGGATTGTTCTAGTACAGAGAGGAATATACATATATTTGCCGTGGGTCTGGCTGCAGGTAGAGCAGCGGTTGCAGTCCAGGTAACCAAGCCTAACCTAATGTGGGAGGGGTTGGACTCTGGTATGTTGTTAATAATGTTATAAATGCCTCATAAACCCTAGTGACAGATTTTGAGAGGTAACCAAAGTTGGGTTCTACCTGAATTCGTTTGAGCTCAGTAGGGGGCCCTCTCCCAATGGTAACTGCAGGCCAAGTTAGATGCGTAGTGAATGACTGCCAATCATTTATAATAGTCTAAAGTGATTGACACATTTCCTGGAACCACAGGGGCAACGTGTGAGAGGGCCTGATCAGCCCTTAGTGATTATGGTACAAAAGTACCATGCTGGCCGAGATCATGGATGGAGAAGCACTTTCTCGGTTACTTTTAAATAGAGAGTGCATGGGTTGCCATGATAGGCTAGCTGGGTTGCCTTCTGGTGGGGGAAGGATTGCGGAATGGTTCAGGAGAGCTAGGGGCTTTCTTGGCTAGTGTAGACAAGGTGTGCTGTTAGTGCCCGACATAGCAGTCTGCAACTGGTCAGGACTGTTTGGGAGGTCTTCTGGACCCAGAAACAACCGTCGAGGGCAAATGCTTAATTGAACTGTCTCCGTTACACTTACATAGATAGCGCAATGGTCGCCACGGTAGTGTAGCAATGCTACCTGGTGGGTGTGCTTAATTGAACTGTCTCCGTTACACTTACATAGATAGTGCAATGGTCGCCACGGTAGTGTAGCAATGCTACCTGGTGGGTGTTAGTATTGTGCATAGGTTCAGGAAAGGTGGGGACATTCCTAGATAGTGTGGACAACATGGTGCGGTTAAGGGCCCGGTGTATACAGTCTGACAATGGTCTGGACTGTTCGGGAGGTCTTCGTCCACTGGAATAAATGTAAAAATGTGATCAATTGCACGCATAACAGTGTGAACCAGGATTTTCCAGGTATCTGGGTTCTGTTAAGTGGACAGTTAATTCTAGGCGAGTCACGTTCAAACTGGTAAATGGAGTCCAGAAAACCCTGTAGACATGAAATGCATGGTTGTGTCGCGAATATCGCGATTTATTCGTTGAATATATGATAAACACATTTCTTATACATTGGAGCGTTTAATAACTTGCACCGTTCTTTTTACACCATTCGTTTTGCACCGTTCCTTTCGCACCGTTTAAATTCACCTGTCTTTTTTAACAGTGCTGTTCATGGAGTATAAACTGTCACGTTTTCACTCATGCATATTTGCACCGTTTTTAACGGTGCTCTGTTTGGTATATAAATGAATGTTGTTTTGTACTTTTGCTCTTTTCTACTGGATATTATTTAGACCACTTTTGGATGTTAAACTCGCAAATTAAAAATTTGAAAAGTGATTCTTCTTCTTTGTTAAAAAATGCTGATTAAAAGGAAAATAAATATCGATGTGGAAACTCGAAGCTAAATTTTACAGTCCAATAAATTATAGTGATAAAACTGTTTGCTTCGCCACAGGTTGGGTAACAAATCAGTTATCCATAGCCATAGGTGTGTTATGCTCATACGATGAATTCTGAAGCTCAGTAGAAACAAAGGTAGTATCAACTTTATGGTAGCACTTTCTAAAGTCTTAGACTAGTTCCAAGTTACATGTACACCTTTGTGTAGTTATGTAAGTTGTCCTACCAGCAGGCTGTATTGTAGTATGACAATGCTGTCACAGCATTGCTGCGATGGAAGATGGCCCAAATGGTCTCTCAGAGAGAAAGGGTGCTTCCCTAGCTGCCGGTAGCAATTGATAGTCACTGCCTTTGCGTTACCCAATATAGTAGGTGTGTGGGCCCCTTAAATGCCGATACTGAGGCAATGAAAAGAATGGATGCTGGCTGTCTCTTGCTGGAGACAGGCTCTCCATATTTCAGTCTGGTGCTTGTCACAGGGCACGGGAGGTCCTCTCCCGGCTTCCTTAGGGATGCCCTTCAGATCTACAATCGAAACATTGATCGGCTAGTTTTTGAAAAACAGTTGTAAAGTGGGATCTGGAGTGGTCACCCGGGGTGCAGCATTGTGTCTTGGAGAGATTTTCTATTATGCGATGTATGTCACAATACTCGTGTATCTCAGTAGATTTTTGTACATTTTACAGAAATTAAGCTCTCAAACTCGGTGAGATGTTCTGTCTCACTCTGGAGTAGGAGTATAATTCCACTAAGTTTTATATATCACACAGATAAAGACGTACTGTCTCTTGAAGTATAAATACCAATTGGTGTTTATTCAGTGATTAGAAAACTAATACAGAGGTCTCTCTGTAATTCACCAGTCAATTGTAACCACGCCCCCCCCCCCCAGGTCCAGGAGATAGCGGGGACTTTGACTTTCGGTCCAGCCAACCCCGGCTAAAATATCCGCCCTGCGGAGACGAACAGGTGGTAAAATCCCCGCCAAATGCCCCAGCACCCCAGGGACCCTAAGTAAGGCCAATTCCTCGCTATATTTAAAGCGAAGACAAAACCACCGCATTCACCACCTGAAAGGTAAAACACGGCCCATTTCCCCAGCTATCCCCGGTATACCCCCGGATCTTGGGGACCGCGGTTACAATTGACTGGTGCATAATTAGATCGGTACTCTATGAGCTATTGACTAAAGTTTCAAAGTAGTCCTGACCAGTTCTTGTGATGCCGACAAGTGTCTCTGGGATCTGGGTCCAAGTCAGTCGTCCCGAAATTGTAAAAATTCTGCCTGTCCACCTGATAGGCACTTTGGAAGTTTTTGCCTATCAGAAAAAAGATTTGCCTGTCTGAACAAATATATCATTACATAGTATAAAAAAGAGTAAAAAAATGATAGTCAACTGGTTTTAATGCATTCCTGATTTAATTCACATAAAACAACCATATAAACACTACATGAACATGTCGTTTAGTTAAAATAAACACACTTAGTCTCGCAAAAAATATTTAAACACCGCCGTCATTCAGGTGCTTTTCGGTCTTCCGGTAATTCCACAAACCACCGCCATTTTGACTATAGACAAAGAATACTGAGTGCTGATGATTTTGATTGTACCTTGTTGCAAACCAAGAACCAGGAAGATAATACTAATTTGAATATAATGCAAATAATGGGCCTTTATTATTTGACTTAGAAATTCTGGTTAAGGTTTCGCATGTAACCACACGTAAGTCAATATCTCAGCAAATACATCATGTATTGCATTGAAACTTTATACAACAGTATCCAACCATCCAACCTACATGTTGTACTTGAAAAAGCAAGTTAGATTACTGTGTTTTGCAAATGATGGCCCTTTATATTCTACTAAGAAATTCTGGTTAAGGTTTTGCATGTTACCACACGTAAGTCAATATCTCAACAAATACATCATGTATTTCATTGAAACTTTATACATGAGCTCCCAACCTTCAACCTTCTTAATTAAACATTAAGAATAACTCTATCTTGCATATGATATAAATTTTGCCCCTTTATTAATCCACTTAGCAATTCTGGTTAAGGGTTTGCATGTAACCACTCACAATATCTCAGCAAATACATCATGTATTGCATTGAAACTAATTTATACATGAGCTCCCACCCTTCAACCTTCTGAATTAAACATGTATAATAACTCTTTATTGCATAAAATGTGTGTTTTCGGTCTGTTATCGTGGTGTGTTAAAACGCAAAAACCCGGGCGTTATCGGTAGGAAACGTGCATTATTCAGTAAATTCACGTGCCGTTAATGCCCAGCTTTTTGTTTTACATAAGTGCTATCAGGGCCCGCATCAGAACAATAGTAGGCTGAGCAACCTGGTTTCTGACCGAAAGTGGGTCAACGATGCAAACTTTTGCACAAAATTGTTTATGCATATATAGCTGCATACAAATATCAAAACATGAAATAAACCACATATTTTCTTCTGAGTTGTCTTTTCCTAGCAAGCTTGGGTGTGTTTACTAGATAGTACTTTCTTCAGTTGTTTTGACTAGTTGTTTGCTCTAAAAGCACTAAATTAAGACTAAAACGTTTAACTACTCCCTGCTATAGTTATTTATGTCGATTTTATTCAGAACAAACGACTTATATGGACATGATTCCATTGATTCGTATGCAATGAAAAAAGTTTTCAAATATTTTTTTCTCTGATGCTGAAGATGCTGAACATTTTATCCAGAACATTTTAACAAATATTTCCAGTTTGAATTAGTTGCAAAAACATATAAATGTTAAAGTAGGAATATATCGGTAATTATTCGATTACCCGATAGGTATGGTCTGTAAATAATCCAAGTAATCCAGTAACACACTTTCCAATCGACTGAACACTAAAAAAATGGCGTCGAATCAAAAATGCAACTTCGAGTTATGCTGCGGCCCTAATCGAGATTAATGTAAAACATTTTCAATGACATCACTCGTGACGTCACACAAGTACCTGTCATTGAGGTTATTTTGAACTTACTGTTTTTATATTTTCGTGACATTTAACAGCTTTTTTTAACAAAAAAGTTACTCATGGTGTGTAATTTAATGCAATAAAAGCGTTAATGCACCTTTTTTCTGTCGTTACCATCTGGAAAAGCTACGCACTCGGGCTGTAAACCATTTTGCGGGCCTTTGCAGATGGTAACGACCTCAAGAAGGTGTATTATCGCTATAATCTTGCATATGATATAAATTTTGCCCCTTTATTATTCAACTTAGCAATTATGGTTAAGGTTTTGCATGTTAGCACATATAAATCAATAACTCAGCAACTACTTCATGTACGTATTGCATTGAAACTTTAAACAATCATGTATGATAACTCAATCTTGCATATAATATAAATTTTGCCCCTTTATTATTTGACTCAGAAATTCAGGATAAGGTATTGCATCTAATCTTATTTTACAGTGACAGTTTCACTAAAACATTGCATTTCTTATCTAAAAAGCGGCGTAATAGTCGAGCGTACTGTCTCTGTGACAGCTCTTGTTATTTAAAGAATGATGTTTGATATTTGCATTTATTAAGTGTTAATTAGTTGTGATTGTGGGCCGTTATTATTGGCGTTAGTATTGGCGGCATATTATCAAAGAAATATACTTTATATTGACAGTCTTAGTTTGTTAAAACAAGCAAATATTTATGTCTATCTATTGACCTTTTGAAGAAAATTATAAAGCTGATCTTATTATATGAATGTGAAGTGTGAGGCTATGGAATTGTCGAATAATGACATTAACTTGGCATCGATGTGTACAATGCATTGTTTACCTTAATACTGAATAACAGATTTCAAAAATTTGTCAAGAATCATGATTTGTTAAGTGAATATCAATCAGGTTTTAGACAAGGATATTCAACAGTGGACAATATGTTTGTCATAAATATGTTAATAGACCTTCTTCATAATTCAAAGAAAAAGTTATTTTGTGCATTCATAGATCTTAAAGGAGCATTTGATACCATAAATAGAAGCTACTTGTGGCTTAAATTAAATAAAATGTGTATAGCAGGGAAATTTATACAAATTATAAAAAATATGTATGAAAATGCTAAAAGTTGTGTACGTGTTAATGGTGTAAAGTCAAACTATTTCCCTTGTACTATAGGTGTAAGGCAGGGCGAGAGCCTTTCTCCGTTGTTATTTTCTATGTTTGTGAACGATTTACATAGCTTCTTTGCAAATAGTAATATTGTTAAGGGTATAATTGTGTATAAACATGATGATGATGTTCGTTTGATAGATTTTTTTTAAGTTATTTGTATTGCTCTATGCAGATGACACAGTCATATTGGCAGAATCATATACAGATCTGCAAAATGCTCTAAACATATATGAAAATTATTGTAAAAATTGGCAACTTACTGTTAACACCACTAAAACAAAAGTGCTTATTTTTTCGAAGGGAAGACGTGTTGAACACGAATTCCTTCTATGCGATGATAAATTAGAAATAGTAAACGAATATAATTATTTAGGTGTGTTATTTAGTAGAAGTGGTTCGTTTTTCAAAGCAAAAGAATATATCGCAAAGCAAGCCACTAAAGCTATGTTTGTTTTGTTGAAGAAAGCTAGATATCATTGTCTTTCTATTGAATTGCAAATTGATTTATTTCACAAAGTTGTCAAACCTATTTTGTTATATGGATGTGAATGTTGGGGTTATGGTAATATTAATATTCTCGAGAAAGTGCAACTCAAGTATTTGAAATATGTGTTAGGTGTCAAGAGCAGTACACCAAACTGTATTGTATATGGCGAAACTGGTGTTAAACCTCTAAATATTGACATTAATACACGTTTGATTGACTTTTGGTCAAAATTAATAACCCCGCCGTTACCTAAACTTACTGTATCTTTATATAATATTGTCCTAAGTAGATTTATGTTTTCCGAAAATCCACGACAGTCCCATTTCCAGTGGATTCGTAATATTAAGGAAATATTGATTAAATGCGGGCATATTAACATTTGGCAGAGTCATGACTTTTTAAACAGATCATGGTTAAAGAAAACTGTTTATCGAAAATTGTCCGATCTCTTTATTAATGAATGGTTTTCTACTATAAATACTTCTAGAAAATGTATAAATTATAGATTGTATAAAGAAAAGTTTGAATTTGAAAATTATCTTGTACAGACACCTTACAAACTCTTGCGATATATGATAAAATTTAGAACTAGAAATAACAAATTACCTGTGGAAATTGGAAGCTGGAATAATGTAGAATACAACGACAGAAAATGTTTATTTTGTAACGATAATAGCATAGGAGATGAACATCATTATTTGTTGGAATGTCAAGAATTTGTTGGTAAAAGAAAAAGTTGTTTTGATAATAAATATATTAGACATCCAAATATTATTAAATTTAAACAAGTAATGCAAATAAGACCTGATTCAGGTATACATTTTGAAAAACTCTGTAAGCTTATTAAAGAGATAATGGTTCGATTCACATAATGATACATACATTGATGCATTTTGTTTCCCTTTAAATGCCTCCTCCATTATAAAGGTATAATGTTAATATTGGATGACACTGATTGAATTTATTTATTCTTATAGATTATGTCTTAAAATGTTGAGACTATTCTCGTTCTTTACATAGTTGTATATATATATATTTCAATACTCTTTTGTCATGTTTTGTGACATGAGTTATACGAAATAAACTTGTAAACTTAAACTTGTAAACTTGCATTGAAACTTACTAATTTAAGTACCACATAGTTTACAATTTATTAAAGTTTAGCAGTTATTTCTTATTTTTCCATTAAAAAAGATAACGGGGTTAGTCTACCAGGTAGAATTCTTGATAGCTCAATAGGGAAGACGCTGGTCTTCCATTTTGGTGACGCGGGTTCGAACCCGGTCTCCGACACAATCTTTTTTTTAAATTTTGGTACTTTTTTACAATTATGACATCAAAGCGTAACACATTCTATTAGATAAATGTCTTAAGATTCGTTACAGAAAAAACTTTTTTGGTGCAAATCTGTGAGACAGTCCCTTTAATAAAAGATATATGTATGATAATATAATTAGAAACAATGACTTTTAATGGATAAATCACATACAAAATATAATTATTTGTTAAATGTGGTATGATTAATACTTGGGATAATCATGAATTCCCAAACACATTATGGATTAAAAAGATCCGTTCAAATGAAATTATCTGATTTATTCATAAACGAGTGGTATTCTACTTTAAATATGTCAAGTTAATGCTGTAGCTATAGACTTTTTTAAGGGAATTTGTTAATTCAGATCAAAGTTGGAGAGAAAAAGTCCCAGATACAATTTATTAAATTCACACCAAGCAAGTTTCTCGTGAATTTAACATTGAAATACCAGTTTCATTAACTTGGTGTTTAAATACTACTATGTATTACTATGGAGTAGTATAAAGTGACTGGCTATCCTGACCCCAAAAGTATACATTTTGTTGGCCGTGCCGCCATCATTTGTAAATGGAACAGTAAATTGAAGAGTCTGGTTTGAATATTGTGCTAAGGCCATCTTCACAATTAATGTCATGGGGATGTTGCACTTCATTATGAAAAATGTGTGCTACTATTTGTTATTTATTATGAACAGATTGACATACTATCAGAGCATAATTTTCTGAAGTTCTATGTTTGTGACTCAAGTCATTCAAAAGTTATGGCTCATCATATAACAGCAGGCATGACCGTTGCGGACACTACATATAAATGTTATTACACTTAAATATTTCTTCAAAAATACCTTAAACATTGCTTGTTTTGGTTAGATTTATTGAAATTTATCATCATTCAGAAGTTCAACCCAAAATTACAGTGCTTTATAGAGATGATCATTTAAATACACTGTGAGTAACCACTTATTCAGAAGGAACTAGACAAAATATTCTACAGGAAAACCAAACATTCTTAAAGCTGCACTCTCACAGATTGAACGTTTTCACAACTTTTATATTTTATATTTTTTGTCTTGGAACGAGCCAATTTATGCGAAAATGCATGGAAACCAGATTTTTATATTGAAATTCAAAAATTGATGCATTTTTCTTAAACCGTTCTATAGTAGCAATAACAATAGGGGAATCGCTATCACCACACATCATCGTGTTGGCCATTTCAGATTTGCTGATTCTCTTGAGCCCTGCCCCTTCTTTTCCAATTAAAAAGTTGTTAATACCTTCTGCAACGAAGCAGCATTGCAACAAACTTGACATATAGGCAACATTTTCATTTTTTTTTTACTGATTTTAGTACAATTTTAGGTTTAAGCTTGTAGAAAATTGAAGGCCAACCATCCCATTTGGATACTTTGTTTTGAACAGTTGGTGGGCATCATTTATCGGCCATGGTCGTCAAAATGTTTGGCTGATTGTCTTTCTTTGCAATATCCTTCTTACTTCATAAACATCTGCTGTATTTACCTTACCAGACACATGAGACAGAGAAGTCTTAAATCATTGATTTTGTGTCAGTTGGCACCCGCCTTTTCTGAATTGTTCCTGCTCAGAGTATTCTTCCAGATTCTTTTTGCTTTATGGCTTTTCATAACCAATATTTAAGCAAACTTGACTATCTTGTTTAAATACTTAATAATGCTAACAAGTTTGGTCAATTAATCAACTCTTGAGTAACACACTTTGCCAAACTCATCAATATCACTTTGTCCACCCATGCGTCCGTGCATTTCCTATTCCATATTTGTTTAACACTACTTATTTATAGACTCCCAGGCTATCTCAATTAACCCAATGTTAATTTTCGTTAAACAGTTTAAATAAAAATTAAGGAAGACTAATCCATATATGAACTTTAATAAATCACTAACAACAAACATCATTCCATCCAACTTAGCTGGAACTCTCAACGAACTGCAAAGAAAGAAGATAATGTTTGAAATTTCAATCTTAAATCTTAATGTTGTTTTTATTATTAGGCTCGCTCCACAGAGCGAGCCTTTTTAGTTATTGGTTTATATGAGATCAAACTTGAGACAGAAATGATTGATTTTAGCCTTTCGATTGTAAGTGTATGCACAGAAAAGTGTTGTTGAAAATTTAGAATAAGAGAATGATACTATTTTGACTACTGTTAGAGAGATTTCGATTCATCTTTTGTAAAAATGTTTTTCTTTTTTTATTACATTAGTCCTTAAATCATTGTTCCCCTGGAATATGTTACAAAAGTTTTAAGATACTTACACTAAGACCTAGTTCTTTAGTTGTACTGTTCTTGTTGCCTGCCCCTGTCAATAAGCATTCTTTATTATTGTATCTTATGCATCATGACAATTTTAAATTTGTTAAATATAAGGCTATTTGTTATTATTGTCCGTCCATGTGGCATAATATACATGTCATCGCAATTTTATTTCTATAATCTTAGTTGCATTGTATATTTAAAAAACCGTTTGAACATATTCACATAAATCAGACAAATATTTTGTTTATATTTATTTAATGAATGTCCTCATCTGTGCTTTAAAGAGGCAGAATTTTAATATGAGGCAGACTTTTAATATATTCAATCATAAAGTATATTGTCCTGTTCCTTTGGAATCATTTTATAGTTTAACTAACAACAAGAATATATGGAAATAAGACTTTACCGCCTGCTCGGCCCGACGCCTCTTTAGCAGTGGTTCATGGAGTTCTGTAACAAATTCAATGAAATATGTTTTTGTTTCTTTTCAATCAGTGTGAATCAATTATTAATCATTCTTTTAAATCTGGAACTTATTAAGGAAAGACATCTTGACCTTGTAATGATTTATATGGTCTTATGTCAGTATAAAGAACACATAAGTGTTTGGTTATAGTGAAGTTTCAGGACTGGTTCATGTCATAGTACATTTACTTCTTACAAACAACCTCTTACCCGTGGCATCTAATGCCTCCTGTGCATTGTCGAGAATTTTTCTCTCCAGTTCAAGCTCCTGAAATAAACCATTACATGATTATTTATTATTATTTGATACCAGCGTTGATGAAACAAGTTTGTGCACTCCAGGACCAATGACAACAGACAAATTGTTCAGTTTCAATCAAACGCTTGGTCACAGGCTTTATGGAGGAAAAAAATGAGTTAAGTGTACTAGATGATTTTCAAATAATTGAGCACAATGGGAAGATTATGTGGGGAGAAAGGAAACTTGGCTTTGATGTTCATCATCATCATATGGGCCGCGTCGCGCGATTTAAGGCCTTCGGACATAAGTATTACAAATGAAATAATCGTTAATTAAAAAAGCCAAAACTAATGATTTTTTGTATCTAAATCAATTTCTTCCATACTTCGTTCTTTTAAAGGTTTTTCGTTGGTGTTTCATTTTCTCGACGATTTATGACCATAGGTTACTCATGTTTCCATAGCAACCATGGATTTCTTCCCGACATATTTTGACTGCATTTATAGTCTGTGTTTAAAACAGCCAAATGTTTTAAAAATACAAAACTGATTCATTATTGTTATCTTAAATTATATTCATTCAAGATTCTGTGATAAGAAACTTATTAAATTATGGCTAGATGTTATATTAATTCGTTAATTTTGCACGTCTTTTGAATAATAGGCATTCATAATGACGTCATGTGAATGCCGTCAAATTTAGTATTCAAAATGCGCAATACATGGTCTCACTTGTTAACACGTATCTTACGCAATTTAAGTGATATCATCATGATTTTTTTAGAATTTCTTCCCGGAATATCATTTCATTCAAATACCTTAAAACATTGCAATACCAAATATATGTCCGAAGGCCCAAAATCGCACGACGCGGATCATATTAAGTAATCCTGTGACTTAAGATGAGCATTATCTCTATGAGGGAGTAATCTCATGATAGAAATATATATTAATGGATCTTATTCATTATTAGTGTTCATTATGTTCTGAGGCTGTGTTTATAAAGCATTGTAGTAAATTTTAAAAGTAAACAAAATGTTTATTTAAGATCTCCTTCGTTTCTTCAGATTTATTCCCCAGTTCTTGCATCTTATCATTTATTGTTGTTGTACAAACCTCATAAGTTTTCTTATAAATCCAGCTTACAGGTTTATCTAAATAAACAGCTCCTGCCCTTATCTTGGAGATTGATATGGTGGAGAAGTCTTACCTCTTCCAACTCATGCTGCCGTTGAGCAGATCGCTCCTTCTGTTCTTCCATCTTTGTTCTGGAAATAACAATACAGCTTGTAAATAGTCTAATTGAATTCTTATAAAGCTATGTTAAAAACTTAAACCTTTTGAAAAATCAATCATTCAATAATGAACATTTGAAGTTTGATTAGGAATGACTTTTGCAATACAATTGTATTTGAACTACATAACTTGCGCTTTAATTATCTTAAATTTGAAAACAATGGTTGTTATGAAGAATACCGAGTTAAATTTGAAAGATATAAGCATAAAACCAGTATTTCTTCCTTATGAGACTCTAGTAGACCACAGTCTCTTTTAGCATACACCAATCATTTAATATTTTTTGCATTTTCTGCTATTAAATACATGGTTACAATTTTGTTCTCAGTAATTAATGAGTTTGCATAATTGCATTATTTAGTAAGTATTTCGTAATACAGGTGTATGTATTGATTTAGAATAAGAGTGTCACTTTGACTACTTACAATGCATTTATGGAAACAAAATATTTTCTGATAACAGGATTGTAATTGTCATGTATTAAATAGATGCAAACGCAGAAATATTAAATGATTGGTGAGTGCTAAAAGATTAACTGTGATCCATCAACTCATAAATTAAGGTAGAAATACCTGTTTTCAGCACCATCCTTTCAAATTTCAAATTTTGTATCCTTTATAAGAACAACTGTTTTCAACATCGTATCCATCTCTTGTGGTATATGAAACTATTGTATTAATAGTGGTTAATCTTATTTGGGTGTAAGAGTGTATCCTTGAGGTGTTATCTCCATCAAAAGCACCTATGCCAATAAAAGGAAACCTAAATTTATAAGATACCTCTCAAACTCTAGCAATTTTATTTTTTCTTCTATCTTTTTTCTGAAATATATGAAAATGTGGCACAAGATCAGAAATATGGTCAACAACAAATTACAAACTAATAATAATAAAATTAAATAGAAGTGAGAATTTCTGGAATTTGCCAATAACTGTGTCTAGTTTTGCAATTAAATAACCATAATTACTGTATGTAATAGACATAATAATACAGTTAAATATACTGAAAGTATATAAACCATGTATGTGAATATGGTTTTTTTTGGTAAATTGTTTGAAAATGAATTGGGGATGTCTGGATTTTAAGATACCTTTTTCAATTTTTGCAATAAATTTACCAGAATAGGTATTATATTACAGTTTCATATAGAATCTAGCTAATGTGTAGAAACAACATAATTTTGTGAAATGTGATTTTTGGGGTGAAATGTTTGAAAAAATGAATGAAAGTGAGAGTTTCTGGATTTTTCAACTTAAACTGTCTAATTTGCAATAAAATGACCAGAAATACTGTATGAAATCGATATTTTACTTCAATTTAATAAACCTTAAGTATACGTTATTTTGTGAGATGTGGGTTTTTTTAGGTATTGAAAAATTCAAGAAAAATGAGAAATTCTAGAACTGTTCAAGAACTGTGTTAATTGTTGAAATACAATTACCAGAATTACTGTATTTAATATATATTATTGTACAGTATAGCATACCTTAAGTTCAGAAACAAAATGTTGAGTGAAAAATGTTGTTTTTGGGGGGAAGATCTTTTGCAGTAAAGTTACCAGAATTTCTATATTTCATAGATGTTATATTACAGTATAACATACCTCAAGTATAGAAACACGGTATTGTGTGAAATGTGGTGTGTTTTTTTCAGTTTAATGTTTCAAAAAAATAGATAAGGGAAATTATGGAATTTGCCAATAACTTTGTAAAGATTTTCAACAAAATCACCGGATTTACTGTATTGAATAGTATAATATAATAGTTTAACAAACCTTAAGAAAAGAAAATTGTTTTGTTTGCAATGTGATTTTTTGGTTAAAAATAAAAAAAAAAAAAAAAAAGTAGGAATTTTTAAATTGAGTTAAATCCTCTCCAATTTGCATATGAAATTTTCACAAATGTTTTTTTTTTTTGTTATATTGTTATAATGCAAAACTGTTTACTTAAAAGTATAGAAACAGCTCTGATGGCTGAATGAAATATAACAAAAACGGAGTTATATTTGCAAAATTCTGTTTTTTGTCTATTAACCTGGATCAAAAACTGAACACTGGTCACAGAAATGACATATGAGCTGCTGATCGTGCAGTATATTATTTGAAAACATTATGCTATCAGATCAAACAAGAAATATGGTTTAGATTTTGCAGTAAAAAGTTCTGAAAGCATAAATGAAAATGCTGATTTTTGGAATTTTATCACAAAACCATTAATACAAACCCCAAATATGTAACATTTTTTATTTCATGTTTTATACTAAAAGTGAATTTGTACATTCTTCTTTTTCAAAAAGTGCCTCAAAGATTTTATACTATGTAAAATATGCATAATTGTTTCTTTTACAGCTTTTAGAATACATGTACTTGAATATTGTGTAGATATGTAAAATATTACTGTAAAAGGTCATGGACCATCTCTTAAAATTCCGATTGGAATTGCATCGCACTGTTTTTAAATGTTATTTTACATTGTATGTGTTTTATGGTATGTGCAACGATGAGATGTAAATAAAGATTCAAACAAACTACTCTGTGCTTAGTTGGTAAGAGTAGCAATGTCAGTGCCTTAATGTAGCAACCTTTCATCCAACCATATGGCAGCTGCTTGCTACTGTATAGCAGCCTGTTTGACAAGTGCACTGTAAAAAGTTCAAAATATAGGTATGAGCTGGTGCTCTTTCAGTTGTCACTGAATGCAGTAGTTTGTTACTCAGTTGTTCCCAAACTTATTCTAGCATGTTCAAAACAGTGTGTCATTTCCAGTCCTTAAATGTTATGGTGCTGTATATTACATGTTAAACATAGTTATTCTTTGGTAATTACAATTTTGTAAAAAATTATAAAATGTCCAGGGCTTTTTCTGCCCATTTTGGGAAAAAGACACTATACATTTTGGGGAAGATTTGCGTCGCGAAAATGCCGAAATAAGGAATTTTTACAGTTAAAAGAACAAGCTGTCTAGTCTCTGTCGACTGAGGAAGTTTTTTAATTTTCTTTTCTTTTCCCTTTTATCGACCCAAAATGGCTGAAATATCAATCCTTGTGGTGTACAAATCTATTGCAATAAATCATGACAGATAATATTTCATACTGATCTCTGAATGTGATGAATATCAATGATTTCTGAATGAATTATCCCCAAAACTTTACATCACATTATTTATTAGGATGATGATAATGAACCAGTACAGGTTAAATGACATTCATTAAATGATTTATTTTTTTTACTTTTGATTGGAATTTTTTTCTGCAGATTGGAAAAAATATCTTATATTTTGCTTTGGGAATGGGTCCGATAGTCGGACCCGTGGGTACTATAGAAAAAGCCCTGATGTCATACTTTAGTTTACATGTTAAACATTATTAAGTTTTAACCCCCAAACATCACATTTCACAAAAAATGATTCGTCTACACACTAGGTATGTTTTAATATGGTGCTGTTAAATATGAACTAAATACAGTTTTTCTGGTATTTTTATCGCTAACACCAATTTTGATATAGAAAAATTCCAGAAATTCATACTTGCGTTTACATTTTTCAACATTAACCCCAAAAATCCTGTTTCATATCATATGGTGTGTGTATATATTGGATATTTTATGGTGCTGTATACTCTCTATTAAATAGTTTTTCTAAGATTTCTATTGCTTTAACTAATTTTGATACAGACAAATCCCAGAAATTCATACTTTTTTTTTATATATTTTTAACATTTTACCCTGAAAATCACATTTTACAATACATGATGTGCCTACAGGTTAGGTATGTTATGGTGAGGAATAATATTCATTAAATACAGTTCTTTTGGTATTTTTATTGCTAAATCCAAATTTGATACAAAGTCCAGAAATTCATACTTTGGTTTACAATTTTCAACATTTTACCCCAAAATCACAGTTTACATTGTTGGATTTTTCTATAGGTACTTTTTCCACACACAGCAGATATTAAACAACAAAAATATTCAAAAATAATTTCTGTGCATTTTTCCCCCTTTATTTGCATTATCAGCCACAGGATCACTGGACTTATATGTTTGTGATGTTCATACGGAACAACAAAATCTAACACCCCAGTTACACACAGCCATCGGTGATTGATCGGGTTTTTTTTAGAAGTGAACCGATGACAACGTATTTAACATTGATATCACCTATTGGTCACCTGTTTTCCACCTATCAACTGCTATTGGGAAAAGATAAGTTATATCGGTGAAAAATAACCGATTGGGATTTTTAAACATGTTTAAAATTCTCGATCGGTGAAATTAGTTTACAAATTACCGATTGACAACCTGTCTACAACCGATATCACCGATGAGCCACCGATAGGCAACCGATCAACTAATACTTACCACCGATAGAATAAAGATGAAAATCAAAATGCGGGATTTCGTCGGTTTTGATCGGTGGTTAATAGGGATTCAATCTGTGATCGATCGATTGCCGCCATCGTGTCATCGGTGGGTTTAATTTGTAAATGGCCAATCGGTATTTATACGTACTCATCGGCTGTTGATCGGTTGCCAGACGCTTTTGATCGGTGACCAGTCAGATTTTGTGAGTGACTAATCGGTGGCTAGTCGGAGACAGAACGGCGTTCGATTGGTGATGTCGGGTGTTGCTCGGTATTATATAGGCCGTCGCCAGTAGTTTTGCTCCAGTTTCTGCAGTAGTTTAATCCGCGCCACATTGGACTTAACTTCTCTGACAATGCCTGCAAAAAAGAAATTTAAGAAATCCGACAAATGCAAGACCCCCATGACTGCCTCTGATGAGGTCCCACAGATCACAAAAAGATCCATCGTCAGGGGAAGTGCTTGTTGCCACGGTGCCAGTGGTACAGTTGGTGCTAAAGACGGAAGCGGTAGTGGCGGATCCAAGCAGCAGCATTCCCCAGAGAACTGCTCAGTGGATGTCCTTGAACCTCGTAACGTCTCTCCTATGATGAGTGGGAATGATTCTACAGTAGTCGGCAAAGAATCCTGTGATTCTGTTCATGACGATGCCTCTGATGTTCATGACAGTACGGATGGTGGAGAGACACAGGAAGACGTCACTCAGAACACCAAACCCAAGTCAAAGACCAAGAAGCCCAGAAATCGCATAGTGTTAGTAGCATTACATGCACTTCAGCAATATCTAATTAATTTAAAAATATAAAACTGATTCATTGTAATTAATTTTAAATAAATTTTAAAAAAATATGTCAACTCCTACCATTTTTTCATTCATGTTAAGCTCGTGATTTGCTTAATCATTCCATTTAAAAAATTATGTCGAGCCCGTGTTGAGATATGACGGAAAATGCATGTGTTCTCATCCTATGTAATTATTTTCAAATGCTTTGTTTGTTGTGTACTTTCAGTATCATCTCCGAGGAAGATCAGGACAAGATTCGTGAGTTCTTGTTAGCCAATGACTTCCTGTACGACAAACACAGAGACCAATGGAGGGATACACAATCCAGGGAGAGGAAGTGGGAGGAGCTGAGCGAACTTATAGGCCGTGATGCCAAGGATATCAAACAGTGGTATCAGTCCACAAGGTCCAAGCTGAGTGAAATCAAGAACAAGAAGGTCACTCCATCTGGGAGTGGTTTTGAAGTAGAAGGAGTCACTGACAAGGCCAGGAGACTGTGGGAACGTTTCCAGTTTCTGCTTCCGCACATAGGTGCAGTGAAATCCCGAACTGTTTGCAGCGTAAGTGAAACAATTTGTTTTCAGTAAAAGTTATTAAATATAAAATATAAACATTATTTTAACGTGTACATTTTGTTTTATTTCACATTTGTTTTCAGTTTCCAACATTGTTTTTAAACGTTTGCTCTTTTGTTTTGTTTGTGTTGGGTTTTACGTAACTTCGACAGTATTTCAGTCATTGCGCGACGCTCGGCTAATAACAAGTGGAGGAAGACTCCAGAATCTCGTCTGAGTTGCACAGACAAACAACTTGGTGAAAACACTGACCTACCGCAAGTCAGCCGGAAGGCTTTCTCACATAAAGATGTTCACCCCTTGCGAGGCTCAAACCCACATGGGTGAGAGACCAAGGGATTGAGAGTCGGATACCATACCACTGGGCGCCACACCGGTCCCCTGTTTTTAAATGTACATAACACTAAAAAGTATTGTCTTTAATGTTTTACAGATTAAGCAGAAAAGAGCAGCCAGACTTCACGTCCAACTTCCTGACCTTGATGACGAGGGCCAGACTAACCGAGTTGTCCCCACACAAGAAGCCGAAGAGGACGTCTCTGCAGCTGATGCTTCGTTAGAGCGACCAAATAGTACTCCTCCTATCTCTGCGTCTTCAGACCCTGCCACATGCACGCGACCTCCACTTGTGCGTGACCCCAAGAGAGCCAAGGTAGTCGATACAGCGCCTGATGAGGGTATCCAGGCTCTTGTCCGTTGTAGTCAGCAGCTAATGGTGGTAGGAGACAATTTGGCAAGGTACCTCCGACCAGAGAGTACCGCCCAGGAGCGTCAGAGGCAAAACTTTGCCGACATGAGTGCGAACATTCTTAGACAGCTGCCTGAGGACCTGTATATGGAGGCATCAAACCGCATTTGGACTGTTCTGCAAGATGTCCAGCGAAATGCCCATGCACGCAGTGACACTCAAGCTCCGCCCCAACCTCAAGCTCCAGTTACAGGCAGACCCATGTCATACCAGCAACCACAGTGGCAGCCTGATCCCTCACAGTGGACCAGCAACCCACCTCAAGCCAGCGTGTGGGGTTCTATGGGGTGCGATTATATTCGCCAAACACACCCAGGTTACCTCCAGGGACAATCACAGTCACAGGAACAGTCAGCTCCCCGACAAACCTTGCCTGAGGACATTTTCACAGCTAGCATGGTGACAGCTGGTATCCCTGTCTCCTCACAGCCTGAGGAGGGCTCGGAAGACCTTTAGACGAATGACAACATGAGGACAGGAAGTCCACAAGAAGTGCAGTTTTGTTTGTTGTACTTTTTATGTTTGAACGACTGTTTGTGTAATTGGTGGTGTAACTGCATTTATGGAAAACTGTTTAATTTGCTTTTCACGTAACAATATATTTGTTTCAATTAAACTGAGGTACAGAGAGTATATTTTTATCTGTTTATTTGGCCCCTGGTTTTTATAATAGTTCCCCAATTAATCACAAATTAATAACACAATTGTAAAATTTAGGTATTTGTATTCACCACTATTGGTTGTCTGTGTTGATCGAGAATGTTTTTTATAACCTCATAACAAAATTAATGCACGCGCGATGACGTCAACGTTGTTCTGCTGGAAAAACGTGACTTGCAAATAACGTTGTAACATACCATATTGTTTTATTATTCACTATAATTAATGCTAAATTATAAAAAATGGAGGGATTTTTTTTAAGTTTTCATCGAGGTATGAAAAACACCCTAATCACATATTCTAAGAAGCCGCTTTGCGGTTTCATAGTATGTGATCAGTTTTTTTTTCATACCTCTATGAAAACGTAAAGTTTTTATCTTCATTCCTTAATTAAATAAGTGTAGATCAGGTTAAATGATATAACAATCTATGAACAACGTAAATGGCAAATTGTGTTTTTATTATTAAAATCAAGTAGCACAAAACAGTTTCAGCTGTTAACTTGCAAACAAAACAGTTTCAGCTGTTAACTTACAAACAAAACAGTACAATATGATAAAAGATCTCTACAATCAAATGTCATTTCAGGTATGAATATTGTTTCTGTCCTGTCATCTCACTATAAACTATCTTGTGGCTAGTTTATCATTCTGTCTTGCCAAGGCACAGACCCGGCTGCACTATTAAAGTACTTGGATAAGTACTCCCTCTGCTGTTTGGCGTCGGTTGCGTCACGATTATGGCCCCTTACTTGCTGGATTGCAGTCAGCATCTCATTCGTTCTCCAGGCTCCAGGAACAAGGTTATGCTGGTCATCCTCTTGGTCCAGTTGAGCTTGTTGTAGGCCGGGATACCTAATCCTCATTAGATTGTGCAAGCACACACACGATTCAACTATGGTTGCAGCAATTTCCGGTGTTTGCTGCATAGTTGTGAGAAGCACTCTGAATCTGGCCGTCAGGATGCCAAATGCATTTTCGACCACTCTTCTTCCTCTAGATAGCCGGTAATTGGTTATGAGCTTCTCCCTTTCCAGGCCGCGTCTTCCAAAGGGCTTCATCAAATAGGTCCTTAACCCAAAAGCATCGTCACCAAGAATGAAGTAAGGCATATCACGGTCATCATTTGGAAGAGGTTCTGGAGGTGGTAAGCCAATGGTTCCATCTTCTAGCATCTCACTGAGCTCTGAATTGTTATATATCTGGGCATCTGACATGTGCCCATGACCTCCGACGTCTATCCACAGAAACCTGTAGTTGGCATCAACAAGAGCCATGAGCACAATTGAGAAAAATCCTTTATAGTTGTAGTATTCAGAGCCGGATCTGCGGGGCTTCCTCAGAGCAATGTGTTTGCCATCAAGAGCTCCACATGCATGAGGGACATTCCACCTCCTTTCAAACTCTTCAGCTATTGGCCTCCATTCTTCAGGTGTATTGGGGATAGGGATGACATCTTCGCTATATGATTGTACTATGGCCTCGCAGACTTCTGGGATAAAGAGGGAAATTGTTGAACTAGCCACCCTAAAATCATAAGAGAGGGAAGGGTAGGAATCCCCTGCTGCTAGGTGCCGTAGTGTTACCGCCAGCTTCAATCCGGGATCTAGGGCTTTTCTCCAGTGGGTGTCCGACTTCTGAAGTCTGGGCGCGAGGCGTTGCAGAAGCTCGTCGAACATTTCCGGTGTCATCCTCATATAGTTCTTGAAGGAGTTGGTGTCCCCTTCCCGCAACTCTGCAATAATGGTGCTATACTGTCCAAATTGAAGCCTTCTCTCCTGGGTTAACCAGGGCCTGGTCCACCATCTCCTTTGTCTTCTTCGGCGGCGTCTATGAACAGCTATGGGCTGCTGAACGAGTTGAATAGCATATCTGACATTGAGAATTGCCTGCTGCTGCAATATGACACCGAATTGCTGGATGGCTCTGCCATTCTCCATGATGTTATTCGGTCAAGTACTCAACTGCAAATAAATCATCGGTTCTCATCACTTAAACATGTTGTTTTAATAAAAGAACCGACAGCAACCTATATCAAGAGATATGCAAGCTATTAATTACCGATATCGCCGATCGGACAAAGATGACCACATGTGAATCACCGGCTATATCAGATGGAAAGTGTTTAACCACTGATGACTAGCTATCAAACACCGATTATTCAGCGGTACGCCCGATTTAGCTCCGATTAGCTCCGATTTACAAACGATAAAAACCGATAGTATTTTAGCATTTTTGTCGATGAAAACATCCTTATCACCGATCCAACCCCGTTTGAGTAACTTTTGGCCACCTACCAGCAACACATGAAATGTTTTTTTAATCGATTGAACAGTTGTCCATCGCCGATAGCCAGTTACACAGAAAACCAGAACTAAAATCACGCATGACAACCGATCAAAACAGCGAGTAAAATGACCGATTGGGGACCGACCTTCTGTGTAACTGGGCCATAAACAAGAGCTGTCACAGTATGTGACGAATGCCCCCGAATGTGACATTGACCTATGAACAAGGTCAGTACATGAAAAGTTAAAGATCAAAGAAATACATATGGCAAGTTATTTTAAATTGCCTCTGAACATAAAAAATACCACCCATACTTGACAACCTACATTCTTATGTCCTTATATTCAGCATTCCATTGTGAATAAACACTAAGTGTATCTTTCACCTTAGAGGTAGGGACATGGGTGTTGCACGTGACATGTCG